>NC_069500.1:790416340-790716340 GCF_027579735.1 Bombina bombina
ACCATTTAAATTATTTAAAACATTTATTTTTTGTAGCTCGTTTGCAGTATAGTGCTTTATTGTGGACATTAATTATACATTGGGGCTAGATTACAAGTAAATTATCAAGTGCCCGCACATGGGCAAATTTGCCCATTTGTGGGCACACAATAATTAATCAGCCATTACAAGTGGCTGGTTATTGCTACTGCGACCTCACGGTAGTAATTAGATCTTATAAAATCAGATCTCTGGTTAATTATTTTTTAAATATGCCCCAAATGGCCCTAAAATACTGTGTAGTATAGTTTATTAATAAAATACAGATGGCATCATCTTTATTTTTTAAATAAAATTACTTCACTAGGCAGTATTTTGGGGCTAAATACGAATTAAAAATAAAATTTAGAGGGCGCTTTAAAAAAGCTGAAGATATCACAGGATGATTAGAGTAGATATAGTGGAATCTACTTATCAAGCTGTCAACCGCAAATACGCTGGAATTCCGCAGCGTATTTGTGGCGAGCCTGATTCCCCTTACTTATCAAACCCTACAAACCAGCAAAAGTAGAATTTTGTGACATAACATATGATCCGCCGGTCTCAGTCCGACACAGATCGATGCTTACGTCACTACAGATGTTTTCCCGAACGCAAATTCTGCACTATCTGACTACTTTTGCTAGTTAACAAATGTCTACCAGGTACGCTCGTCACTATTTCGGCCCAGCGTACCTGGTTTTCAATCCACCGCCCTGGAGGCGGCGGATTCCATAGGAATCAATGGGAGTCTGAAAGCAGCAAAGTTCATGTTCGCTGCTGCCCGATATCCCATTGATTCCTATGGGAGAATAAAGTTACGTTTACACCTAACACCATAACATGTACCCTAAGTCTAAACACCCCTAATCTGCCACCCCCTACACCGCCGCCACCTACATTATACTTATTAACCCCTAATCTGCCGCCCCGCCCCCGTGGCCACCTACATTATACTTATTAACCCCTTATCTGCCACCCCGTACACCGCCGCCACCTACGTTATGTTATTAACCCCTAATCGCCGCCCCGACACCGCCGCCACCTACATTATACTTATTAACCCCTAATCTGCCACCGCCGCCACCTACATTATGTTATTAACCCCTAATCTGCCGCCCCGACACCGCCGACACCTACATTATACTTATTAACAACTAATCTGCCACCCCCTACACCTCCGCCACCTACATTGTACTTATTAACCCCTAATCTGCCACCCCGACACCGCCGCCACCTACATTATACTTATTAACCCCTAATCTGCCACCCTGTACACCGCCGCCACCTACATTATGTTATTAACCCCTAATCGCCGCCCCGACACCGCCGCCACCTACATTATACTTATTAACCCCTAATCTGCCACCCCCTACACCGCCGCCACCTACATTATGTTATTAACCCCTAATCTGCCGCCCCGACACCGCCGACACCTACATTATACTTATTAACAACTAATCTGCCACCCCCTACACCGCTGCCACCTACATTACTTATTAACCCCTAATCTGTCGCCCCGACACTGCCGCCACCTACATTATACTTATTAACCCCTAATCTGCCACCCTGTACACCGCCGCCACCTACATTATGTTATTAACCCATAATCGCCGCCCCGACACCACCGACACCTACATTATACTTATTAACCCCTAATCTGCCACCCCCTACACCGCCGCCACCTACATTATTTTATTAACCCCTAATCTGCCGCCCGACACCGCCGACACCTACATTATACTTATTAACAATTAATCTGCCACCCCCTACATCGCCGCCACCTACATTGTACTTATTAACCCCTAATCTGCCGCCCCGACACCACCACCACCTACATTATACTTATTAACCCCTAATCTGCCACCCCCTACACCGCTGCCACCTACATTATACTTATTAACCCCTAATCTGCTGCCCCCAACGTTGCGGCCACTATATTAAATTTATTAACCCCTAAACCTAAGTCTAACCCTAACACCCCCTAACTTAAATATAATTTAAATAAATATAAATAAATATTCCTATCATTAACTAAATTATTCCTATTTAAAACTAAATACTTACCTATAAAATATACCCTAAGATAGCTACAATATAACTAATAGTTATATTGTAGCTAGCTTAGGGTTTATTTTCATTTTACAGGCAAGTTTGTATTTATTTTAAGGATAAACAGAAAATAGAAGTGCGCTTAGGAACTAATACCAAGCACCTCTCTAAGAGACACTATCCCTAAAAAGTGTCAAGATATAGTGAAAGTAGAATGTTAAAGGGACACTGTAGCCAAAAAAAAATCTTTTGTGATTCAGATAGAGCATGCAATTTTAAACAACTTTCTAATTTACTCCTATTTTCAAATTGTCTTCATTTTCTTGTTATGTTTATTTGAAAAGCAAGAATGTAAGTATAGATGCCAGCCCATTTTAGATGAACAACCTGGGTTGTCCTTGCTGATTGGACAGCACCTTTAAACATGTGCTGTCCATGGTTCTGAACCCACAATTTGCTGGCTCCTTAGCTGAGATGCCTTCTTTTCAAATAAAGATTGCAAGAGAATGAAGAAAAATTGATAATATAAGTAAATTAGAAAGTTGCTTACAATTACATGCTCTATCTGAATCATGAAAGAAAAAATTTGGGTTCAGTGTCCCTTTAAGCTTTTTATGGCTTACAGATAAAGAGGGCGCCAAAGGCTAAAGGTATCAGACACCAATATAGTGTTATTTAAAATTATTTAATAGAAGTCAATATACAACCTTAAAATCAAACAGTATAAACAGGGACGTCTCCCTAGGTTTTAAAACCCTATGTAACAGTTTATTGCTACAATTAGATAAGCAAATGGGAATAGATAGAAATAAAATACATATACGATCTGTTTTAAATGCAATAATCAGTGAGTAAGTTAAAAACAAGTGGTGATTAAAAAATATTAGAAACAATACAAGTTATACTTGAAACTTAGATATGTATATGCCCAAGGGATATAGCAGATATTTCCCAAGTGTACTGTGGGATATAGGATGGCGTGGAACTTCCTAATAAAGGAGATTGATCCGGAAAATGTCCAGTATACCTGAAATTGTATATAAAGCTTTGATTCAAAGATATATATCAACAATGTTAAAGCAGCGCTTTACTTTACCGCTTATGAGATCTTCGGTCACACCAGGGACCACTCCGAGAGCCAAGTCTCTCCCGAGCTGCAAACACAGACCACACACGTGTGTAGGGACGGCGTCTGACGTCACGCCTCGTCCGTTCGTTTCCTATGTAGACAGTTTGAAAGCGTGCTGGTATCAAGTGTAAAAAAGTTGTGGATGTTGTCACTTCCTTCAGTGCACAAGCACTCTGTTCGTATACTTATACTTGTATCTACAAGTATAAGTATATGAACAGAGTGCTTGTGCACTGAAGTAAAGTAAAGCGCTGCTTTAACATTGTTGATATATATCTTTGAATCAAAGCTTTATATACAATTTCAGGTATACTGGACATTTTCCGGATCAATCTCCTTTAATAGGAAGTTCCACGCCATCCTATATCCCACAGTACACTTGGGAAATATCTGCTATATCCCTTGGGCATATACATATCTAAGTTTCAAGTATAACTTGTATTGTTTCTAATATTTTTTAATCACCACTTGTTTTTAACTTACTCACTGATTATTGCATTTAAAACAGATCGTATATGTATTTTATTTCTATCTATTCCCATTTGCTTATCTAATTGTAGCAATAAACTGTTACATAGGGTTTTAAAACCTAGGGAGACGTCCCTGTTTATACTGTTTGATTTTAAGGTTGTATATTGACTTCTATTAAATAATTTTAAATAACACTATATTGGTGTCTGATACCTTTAGCCTTTGGCGCCCTCTTTATCTGTAAGCCATAAAAAGCTTAACATTCTACTTGTATTTATTTTAACTAGGTACAATAGTTACTAAATAGTTATTAACTATTTAATAACTACCTAGCTAAAATAAATACAAAAGTACCTGTAAAATAAAACCTAACCTAAGTTACAATTACTCCTAACACTACACTATAATTAAATACATTAACTACATTAAATACAATTAACTAAATTAAATTAAATTATCTAAAGTACAAAAAACACCCCCAATAAATTACAGAAAATAATAAACAAATTACAGAAATCAGCCAATAGGATTGAAGTTGAATCCTATTGGCTGATTGCATCAGCCAATAGGATTTTTTCTACCTTAATTCCGATTGGCTGATAAAATTCTATCAGCCAATCGGAATCTAAGGGACGCCATCTTGGATGACGTCACTTAAAGGAATCTTCATTCGTCGGGTAGTCGTCGGGCGAGGAGGATGCTCCGCGTCGGATGTCTTAAAGATGGACCCGCTCTGCGCCGGATGGTTGAAGATAGAATATGCCGTCTGGATGAAGACTTCTGCCCGTCTGGAGGACCACTTCAACCCGGCTTGGATGAAGACTTCTGCCCGTCTGGAGGACCACTTCGCCCCGGCTTGGATGAAGACTTCTGCCCGTCTGGAGGACCACTTTTGCCCAGCTTGGATGAAGACGTCTCCCGGTAAGGTGATCTTCAGGGGGTTAGTGTTAGGTTTTTTTAAGGGTGTATTGGGTGGGTTTTATTTTTAGGTTAGGATTTGGGCTGCAAAAGAGCTAACTGTCCATTTAAGGGCAATGCCCGTCCAAATGCCCTTTTCAGGGCAATGGGGAGCTTAGGTTTTTTTAATTAGTATTTTCTTTTGGGGGGTTGGTTGTGTGGGTGGTTGTTTTACTGTGTGGGGGGGTTGCTTACATTTTTTGTTTCAGGTAAAAGAGCTGATTACTTTGCGGCAATGCCCCGCAAAAGGCCCTTTTAAGGGCTATTGATAGTTTAGTTTAGGCTAGGGGTTTTTTATTTTGGGGGGGCTTTTTTTATTTTGATAGGGCTATTAGATTAGGTGTAATTATTTTAAATTTCTGTAATTTAGTGTTTTTTTTGTACTTTAGATAATTTAATTTAGTTAATTGTATTTAATGTAGTTAATTTATTTAATTATAGTGTAGTGTTAGGTGTAATTGTAACGTAGGTTAGGTTTTATTTTACAGGTACTTTTGTATTTATTTTAGCTAAGTAGTTATTAAATAGTTAATAACTATTTAATAACTATTTTACCTAGTTAAAATAAATACAAACTTGCCTGTAAAATAAAACAAAAACCTAAGATAGATGCAATGTAACTATTAGTTATATTGTAGCTATCTTAGGGTTTATTTTATAGGTAAGTATTTAGTTTTAAATAGGAATAATTTAGTTAATGATAGGAATTTTATTTATATTTATTTAAATTACATTTAAGTTAGGGGGTGTTAGGGTTAGAGTTAGGTTTAGGGGTTAATAAATTTAATATAGTGGCGGCGACGTTGGGTACGGCAGATTAGAGGTTAATAAGTGTTATGTAGGTGGCGGCGGTGTAGGGGGGGCAGATTAGGGGTTAATAAGTATAATGTAGGTGGCGGCGGTGTAGGGGCAGCAGATTAGGGGTTAATAAGTATAATATAGGTGGCGGCGGTGTAGGGGGCAGATTAGGGGTTAATAAGTATGATGTAGGTGGCGGCAGTGTAGGGGGGGCAGATTAGGGTTTAATAAGTATAATGTAGGTGGTGGTGGGCTCCAGGAGCGGCAGGATAGGGGTTAATACGTTTATTAGAGTGGCGGTGGGCTCCGGGAGCGGCGGTTTAGGGGTTAATAACTTTATTTAGTTGCAGCCGGGTCCGTGAGCAGTGGTTTAGGGGGTAAACAGTATAGTGGTGGTGTTTAGTGACAGGGTACCAATAAAGCTGGGAAAAAGCCGAAGAGCAACGAGATCGATGACTGTTAGTTAACAACAGTCCACTGCTCATCTCCCCGTACTTGGTGCGCGGCTTTTTGACAGCTTTTTTGGTAAATTTGGAGAACATATTCAGGTCCACGGTAGCGATGTTAGGCGAACTTAGGTGAGCGTATTGGTGCCATCGAATGCAAGTAAGTTGACGGCTTGATAAGTAGATGCCAGTGTATAGAGTACAGAGTGGAACAAACTGATCCAATAATCGATTCAAAATATCTATTTAATAAAAACTTATTTATTAACCAAAGGTCTATATTAAACAATTTAACTCAGACATTGATTTGGGATGTCTCCCATAGTATAACGAACTACTGTGTGTAGTTATTACAATATAATGTGCTAATAGATTATTAGATAGAATTGCATGTATATGTACTCTAAATGACTATTCAATTGTTAAATTGTTAATGTGCAAACATATACCACCTAACTAGACAAACACAGATTTTAAAAATCCTTAGTAAAAACGTACATGGGTTGCCTTAATAAATTACTAACATCAGTAAATATATTCACTTTAAAACACTTTGTATAAAAACCAGCATACCACCATAAAATTGGAGTAAACTTGATCTATAGCCACTTATTTAATCCGTTGTGCTTTAATATCTCTTTCGAGTGTACTATTGTAGATATTAAAGCACAACGGATTAAATAAGTGGCTATAGATCAAGTTTACTCCAATTTTATGGTGGTATGCTGGTTGGTATGCTGAGAGGAACTACGATGTGGGAAATCATGAACTCTTAGCCATTAAAATGGCCTTAAACGAATGGCGTCACTGGTTGGAGGGCACCGCCAATCCTATTCAAATCCTCACCGACCATAAGAATCTGACTTACCTAGAAACTGCTCATCGACTCAACCCTCGTCAGGCCAGGTGGACCTTGTTCTTTTCCCGTTTTCACTTTGTGATTTCCTACCTTCCTGGGACCAAGAACAAGAAGGCGGACACCCTTTCCCGTCAGTTCTCTCACTCAAGTGATTCCTCCGAAGCTCCTATTGAACACATCATACCCCCCTCTTGTGTGATCACTCAACTCAATACCACTCTTCTGCAAAGATTGCAACATGCTCAGTCTAGTTAACCTCCTGGTGCCCCCATGGACTCTGATATCCTCTTTGTACCTCGGAACCTCTGTATCCATGTGCTAGCCTGGGCTCATGATAGCAAACTCTCTGGACATCCTGGTTCGACTAGGACCTTCAGGCGTCTTCGCCAACATGTTTGGTGGCCTACTATGAAGTCTGATGCTCAGGACTACAGGAAAGCCTGCACAATTTGTGCTACTAATAAGACTCCCCAATCCTTGCCTTCTGGCTTGCTCCAACCATTGTCCATTCCCAAACGACCCTGGACACACATAACAATGGACTTCATTGTTGATCTTCACTCTTCCAACCACCATACAGTTATCTGGGTTGTGTTGGATCGCATTCCAGACTGGTTCACTTCATAACCCTAACCAAACTGCCTTCTGCTCATGAATTGTCTTTCCTTTTTCTCTTGTATGTGGTACGACTTCATGGCATTCCTGTAAATATTGTCTCCGACAGGGGTTCACAGTTCATCTCTGCCTTCTGGAGAGCCTTTTGTAAGTTGATTGTAACCACCTTTTCCTTGTTATCTGGCTACCATCCTCAGACCAATGGACTAACTGAGAGAGCAAACCAGGATCTTGAAGCCTACCTTAGAGCCTTTGTCAACACTTGCCATACCAACTGGTCTGTTTGCTACCCCTAGCTGAACTGGCAAGAAACACTCATTGGCACTCGTCTCTTCGAAGCTCTCCGTTTCAAGCTTCAGCAGGTTATCAACCTCGTATTTTCCCTCTTTCAGTTCGGTCCACTGGGGTTCCTGCCGCAGACCGTCACATTACTGATCTCACCACTCATTGGTAATGTATTCGCTCTAAGCTGCATTCAGCTGTCTCTAGATGTAAGAAGTTTGCTGACCGTCATAGGGCTTCTGTACGTGCCATTCCGGTGGGTGAACAGGTTTTGGTCCCTGCTTGACATATCCGCCTACGTCAACCCTGTCACAAATTGGTGCCTAGGTTTATTGGTCCTTACAAGGTCCTGAAAAGACTGTCTCCTGTTGCCTACAAAGTGGCCTTGCCGAGAACCCTAAGCATACATCCAGTCTTCCACATCTCACTACTCAAACCGTACAGCAAGAATAGATATTCCCAGCCTCAAACTCCTCCTCCGCTCTTGATCCGTGGTAACCCCGAACATGAAGTGGCTAAGATTCTGGACTCCAGATACAGGTGCAGACAACTGCAGTGTCTGATACATTGGAAGGGTTACTCTGTGGCAGACCGTTCCTGGGTTCCTGCCCGTGATTTGCATGCTCCATCTCTGGTCTCCAAATACCATGCTGCTCACCCTTTGAAGCCGGCTCTGGTTCCTTGAGGAGGGGGCTATGTCACGCCGCACCGTTGCTAGGGGCGTGGCGTCCTCTACATGCTCGTTGCCTAGGGCTGTGTCAGCTCAGTATGCGTGCGGCGCTGATGTCATTGCTGCACGCTCCTGATGCCGGACGGTCTCTTGGCGCCTTTCCAAAGGTATGTAAACGGGCAACAAACGACCTGTCACTGCCCAAGTATAGGTGCTACTTCGTGTGCTCCTGGGAGTGACAGATCGTTTGCTGGATTATACTTGTTACTGAACCCTGCCTGTCTCACTATGCTAACTGATTAACCCCTAATCTGCTGGACTGATACTTGTTACTGAACCCTGCCTGTCTTACTAAGCTAACCGGTTAACCCCTAATCTGCTGGACTGATACCTTGTTACTGAACCCTGCCTGTCTTACTATGCTACCTGGTTAACTCTTAATCTGCTGGACTGGTACTTTGTTGCCAAAACCTTGCCTGTTTTACTACGCTACCTGGTTAACCCCTGAGCTACTGGTCTCATACATTGTTGCTTCCCCGTCTCACTACGTCTCCTGTTTAACCCCTGAATTGCTGGACTGCTTTTCTGTTGCCGTATCCTGTCTGTCTAATTTGCCTTGTGCTGTCCTGCCTATGGTGAGTGCCGCGCTCCTCATTTTCCTGATATTCTCTGCTCTGGGATATTCCCTATCTTTCCGACTCGACGTCGGTATAACAAGACTACTTGGCCGAGTTTGGTCTGATAGAGGAGTATCCCACAAGCCTCACAACTCTATACACTATATCTACTCTAATCATCCTGTGATATCATCAGCTTTTTTAAAGCGCCCTCTAATTTTTTTTTTTTTTTTCAAAGTAAGCTTTATTGAATGAACACATATAAGATTACATCTTTGACATTCAAGATGATATATAACACCATAGCGACTAAGATCGCCATGTCAGATAAACATAAAGCTCTGGTAAAAGACTGATAAAGAATTATAATATTACATTTGGTATGTTCATTGTTGTACATTCCACTTTGCAAATTGCCAATAATAAACACAGATTTCTGCGGCCGACAGCACCGGATCCAAACACCCAATGACCATAATTCAGCAAAACTGCTATTCTAGTGTTAGATGTAGGTAGGTCCGGCAGTGCCAGCCCCATGCAGTCTTTGAAAATTTCAGTGTAAGAAGAAGGTAATAAAAGAAAATAGAGACAGGAAGCAGACGGAAAGATGAAGGGAAGGGAATGTAGGGGTGAGATAGCATAGAGGTAAGGAGGGAGGGAAAGAAGATGGGTTAAGTGGGGGGAAGGAAAGAAAAAAAAAAAAAGGGGAGGGGGGATAAAACCAAATGGTCATATTAAATTTAATCCAAGTAATCCAGACACTTCATGGGTTATACCACAACTGCCCACCTAAACTCCAAAATTTTCCCTAGTGTTTATAAACCCCTACCCTCCCAGATCAGAGTCATATATTGATGAGTCTCAAGTCTCCCAGTCTTTAGGTAATGGAACCTCTCCAGGCTCAAAAGATCCCAGACCCCGGCCCTCCACTCCTCAAGGTTTGGTGTGTATTGATTTCCAATGCCTTGGTATGAGTCCTTTTGCACAATTCAACATCAGGAGAAATAAGTGGCGTTTCGCGTCCATGACAATTTTAGGTAGCTCATGGAATATGAGATATTTAGGGTCTGGGGCAGGATGATTTAGGGTCTGGGGCAGCCTGCTACACTCCCGAAACACCTCACTCCAAAAGGGTTGTATATGGGGACATTGCCACCAGATATGTAGCATGGATCCATCCTCTCCGCAGCCCCTCCAGCACTCCCCACCTGTGTGCGGGTATATTTTTTTCAACCTCTGTGGGGTGAGATACCAACGGCTCAGAAACTTAAAATGCATCTCCTGTAGTTTCATCGAAACCGACACATGTTTCGATTTGCGAAATATGGATAACCATGCTTTTGAGTCGGGCTCAAGGCCCAATTCTTGTTGCCATGCTACTATATAAGAGGGAAGCACATCAGCACCCCCTTCCACCAGTAGTTTATACAGAATTGAAATGAGATGACGTGGCAGAGTTGGCGAAGTGCAAAGCACTTCGAATGGTGTTTTCTGTCTTTTCAGTAATTCTCTGTCGCGCAGAGTGCTGTAATAATGATGGAATTGCGTCGTTCTGAACCATGAGGAGAATAAATCGCAGTCCCATTCAGCCAGTTCCATTTGTGGCTTGATTTTACCCCCCGACAGGGCACCCGAGACTGCGGTCTCAGCTAGAGTATAGCAAGATCCCAGAGAGTAGGTTTTATTAGCTAACCCATTGTCCGGGTTTTCACGGACGGGCGTCACAGGTGAGATAGAAGTAGATATATACAGTTTCACCTTGATCAATTTATCTCATCTACACAACACATCCTCAATCAGGGGATACTGGGAGAGCCAAGTAGGGTGTTGTGCAGGGCTGATCCACGCGAGAGATCCCACTTTACCCCTACGGAGAATCTCCCTATCCAAGCCTATCCAGGCTTTGTTGGGTGATCCATGGCACCACTCGACCAATCGTTGTAGTTGAATAGCCTTAAGGTATTTGCTCAATCGAGGGACACCTGCCCCTCCTCGGTCTCTGGGCAGATACATCGTTTTTTGGTTGATCCGTGGTCTCAGATCGTTCCAGATGTATGACTCAAGTGCCGACTGAATTTGATGGATTAAGTGGTCTGCTGACGACAAGGGGATTGCCTGCATAATATATAGTACTCTGGGCAAGATGTTCATTTTAGCCACTTGAATTCTACCCATCCAAGAGATGGTCTTATTTTTCCATGCCGCAAAGTCCCGTGTGGCTTCCTCCCTTATGCGCTTATAATTTAAAGACACCATTTCCCCAACCGAAGAGGCTAGAGTAATACCTAAGTATTTAAGATGCTTTATAGCAACCTTCAGGGGACAACCGTCGCTGTGTGATACAAACAAACCTCCAGGCATTGAAATGTTCAAGATTTCAGAATTGGAAAGGTTAAGTGAGAAATCCGACATCCGCCCAAATCTCTCAAATTCGGTTAACAATTCCCGCAGGGACCCACCAATGTCGGCAAGGGTCAACAGCACATCATCAGCATACATAGCCAACTTATGCTCTATTCCCTCTGTTCTAAATCCACGTATCCCAGGATTCTCGCGTATCTTACATGCTAGAACCTCCATGATCAGAGCAAAGAGCAGGGGTGAGAGGGGACACCCCTGTCTCGTTCCATTTGAGATCTGGAAAGTTTCAGAGAACAGTCCATTCACACGGACCTTGGCGTTTGGGTTGGAGTATAGTGAGAATACGTAATTTATGAAATGTGCTCCAAAACCCATCCTTTCCAGAGTGTATCGCATAAAGGTCCAATTGACTCGGTCAAAGGCCTTTTCCGCATCCGTCGACACAAGGACGAAAGGAGCGGAAGTAGCCTGCGCATGTGAGATCAACTGGATCACTCTGAGAGTGTTATCCCGTGCCTCTCTTGCCGGGATAAATCCTGTTTGATTTGTGGAGACCAATTGTGGCAAAAATATTTTGAGGCGATTTGCTATGACTTTGACCAATATCTTGATGTCAGAGTTAAGCAGTGATATCTGTCTATAACTGCCAGGCAGATTTTCTTGTTTGTCCGGTTTAGGGATCACCGAGATGAATGCTTCCAGCATCGAATTCGGTAGAATAGGAGCCTCTGAAAGCTGGTGGAACACCTTGAGCATATGAGGTATTAAGATGCCTGCAAATCTTTTATAGTAGCGCATGCCAAACCCGTCAGGGCCTGGGCTTTTGCCAGCTGGAAGGCTTTTGATAGCTGCTATAATCTCTTCCACAGTAAAGGGTACATCCAATTGGCACGCCTGTTCAGCAGTTAAAGATGGTACTCCTACTTTTTCAATATAGTCAGATACCTCTTGTTCAAAAATCCGTCTGTCGCGGGAATCCACCCGCGAGTTTTCTGCTGGGTGTATGTTATAGAGGGTTTTATATAAATTGCCAAGGGTATTCGCTATGGCTTGACCATCTCTATGTGTCATCCCATGCTTATCTGTTATTTCATAGATATATGAGCGCAATCTTTTCCGAGCTAGCGCTCGGGCCAGTAACTTCCCTGCTTTATTACTATGTTCAAAAAACATTTGACCCATAATGAGAGCTTTTTTGTGTTGTTCCTCTTGCAAGTGGCGTAACAGAGCCGACCTGGCTAAGGCCAGCTCCGTTTGTAGAGCCTGATCAGCGGGAAGATCTTTATGTGCTAGTTCTTTTTGTGATACTTGCGCTAACAGCGTGTTGTAGATTTCTCTTTTGGACCTGCGCAATGCTGCGCTATGTCCGATCAAACATCCTCTGATCACACTCTTGTGGGCTTCCCACACAGTGGATCCAGCCATAGCTTCGTCTGCGTTTAGGAGGAAATATTCCTCAATGTTTTTTTGTAGCTTTAATATTAAGAGTTTATCATCAAGAAGATATTCATCAAGCCTCCATACATGAGTAGTTACTGGGGTGTTTGGCCAATTAATAGAGCATTTAACAGGAGCATAGTCCGACCAAGTGATCATATTGATACTGCATCCCGTTGTAACCGCAAGACCCGCCGAGTCTGTAAAGAGGTAATCAATTCTGGTGTACTTCCTATGGGGGTGCGAGTAGAAGGTAAAATTTTTGTCTGTTGGGTGGAAGGTACGCCAGATATCGTGCAAGATCAAGTCTCTAAGAGACTTAATTAGATGTTTAGATACGTTATGTGGGGAGCTGGAGAGACCGTTCAAGGTATCCAAGCTCGGGTTTAGGGAAATGTTAAAATCCCCTCCCAGGAAGAGGATACCTTTCTGTGATTCCAAGATCAGCTGTGTGATTTTCTTAAAAAACACATCTTGTGCCTTGTGTGGGAAGTATAGGTTGGCCAGGGTCATGGGTCTACCATATAGTTTGCCTATCAGAATTATATATCTACCATTGGGATCTTTTATAGTTTGCTCCAATTGGAATGGAACACCAAGGCGAAACAATATGCCAACTCCATTTTTTTGGAGGGCCCAGATGCAAAACAGGCCTCTGGATAATATCTGCTAAACCATTTGGGTTCCCTGTGTTTAGAATAGTGTGTTTCTTGAATAAAAATTATGTCACCACCCATCCTGTGTAAATCTCTCGTGATAATCAAGCGTTTCTCTGGGCTATTCAGACCCTTAACATTAACAGTGAGAAGATCCAAATTGTGGATTCTATTTAGTGGGTGCGCCATGAATGAGATGAGAGAGGGGGAGAAAAAAAAAAGGGGGGGTGAGGATTAGAGGGGAGGAGGAAACCAGGAGAAGGAGGAAAGAGAAGGACAGAGGGAGGAGAGTCACGGGAGAAGAGGGAAAGTTTTTAGCAGGAGTGGGGTAGGTGCGTACAGGGATAATAGCAAAGGAGAAGGGTGATTTAAGGTTGCTGGACAGAGGGATAGGAAATGTAGGAGTAGAAAGTAAAGGAGAAAGGAGAAAAAGAATCCAGAGAGAATCAAGCAACAAAAGGCCAGATCCCCACACGTATTACAAAAGAATTTAAGAGTGGAGAGTGAGAAGAAAGGGGGTAAAAATCCACTTATTTAACAAGTACACAAATAGGAGGTAGTAACCCCAAAACTCTTGCATAGATATATTAACAGATATTCAAACTTTGTAGGTAAAGTAACTCAATACATATCAATAACCATCGTCAGAACTAAAATATGGACTAGAGGCGGACACCCATAACTCCCGCCTATGCAGACCCTGCCTAGAGTCCCATGTTCTCTAGAGAATACCTATTTAAAGCCCACCCAGTTTGTTTAGTGTAAGTCTAGCGCAGACTCTGCTCCACCCAACCCCCGGAACCTCTTTTTTTTTAAATTATTTTCTTTTATTTATTTATTCTTTAAATATAATGATATTTACATTCTATTGGGCCTAGGGAGAGCAAGAAAAAAATATGCTAATACCTATTACCAGTCTTATTTGTAAATGAAGCATATTCCTGTATGTGAGAAATTGAATAAACATGCAACAGTGTAAAAATAGCTGCCAAGAACATTTAGACAAGTTACAAAGGGCAAGTGAGAGGCACACTCCCATATGATAGTTCAGCTTCTATTGCCTGCCAGTGTCTCTCAGTGTCCAAATGGCCTGACCAAGGCGTCAGAGATGCATATTACTAATTCCACAATTAAACAGCTAAAGAGAAAGTTATAAATACAACATGTGTCTCTAATTGAAACATATACTTATGAACTTATCTGGTTCAGAGGGTGGTGGGGCTTTTAGATCCAGGCAGGCTGTTTCATGGGAGTTCCAGCTCAAGTAGCGTGTCAAGTATAACACGGTAATGCAAATTGACAAGGCCTCCAGTAGCCTAGTCAGGACCTCGGTCTGCCACTCCACGGTTAACATCAGGGCCTGGCTGTGCAGGGGCCACAGGACGTTTGGTGGTCTAATCTGTAAACCAAATGCTTGGTTTAGAGCGGGAAGATCCTCCAGCGACTTATAAATTGCTGTTGAGCCATTCTTAGATGCAATGATACAGGTGAGAAATCCCCACCTGTATTGTATTTGTTGTTCTTTAAGGCTGGAGGTGATGTAGTGCAGATCTCTTCACTTCTGTAGGGTTGTAGGGCATAAATCCATAAAAACCTGGATATCAGTACCTTCATATGTAAGGGGGTGCTTATTTCTAGCCAGCCGAAGGATTTCTTCTTTATCCCTATAGGAGAGAAGTCTGATGATAATATCCCTTGGGGGGGCCCTGGCCGGCGGTCTGGGCCTGAGAGCCCTATGTGCTCTTTCAACCTGTATCTCAGCTGCATTTGGAGCGTTTTTAAGAAATTTAAAGAAGTCCTGTATGTATTGATCTATCTCAGGAGGATTCACTGTTTCAGGGACGCCGCGCAACCTCAGGTTGTTGCGCCTGCTCCTGTTTTCCAGGTCTTCAATTCTATCGGTCAGGGACTGAACCGTAGCATCCTGGGATTGAATACAGCTGGCCTGGTGCTGAAGGTCTGAACGTATTGTTTCCTGCATTTCCTCAATCTGGGAGACTCTGTGATCTACTGCCACTATATCTTTCTTCAAATCCCCAAACATAAGTTTGACATCTGTCATAGCTTCATGTATATCCTTGTTAGATGACAAATGTTTAATGTCCTCTCTAGTAAGATAGCAAGGCTGCAGGGGATCTAGATTAGATGTCTGCACAGCAGCAGTTTGTTTACCACTGTCTGGCAGTTCTCTATTGGTGCCAGGGGCATTTTCAGTAGAAATTAGATAGTTTTCCATATTAGAAGATTGAGACCCCTTAACCGGTTTGGTTATGCGTCTGTTCGCCATATTCATACACTCAGCAACAGGATAGAGCAAGTAGATTTCTCCTGGGTCTGAATGTAAAATAGATATTAACTAACCGTTATGTCTCTGTAAGGGGAGCCAGCTCAAGTCAGACAGGCCTGTGTGATTCAGCAGTGCTTCAGATGAAATCAGCTCAGGGTTCTCCCTCACATCTATTAAGCTTATCTAACAATAGTGTCCAAAGTGCCTGTTCGTACACCAATAAGCCTCAGCAAATCAATGCCCCTTCAGTTATGTGTTTATTGAAATCAGAGGGCTTACAACTTTGGGCTTATTTCTACGTTCACCGCTCTGGCTCTTTACCCCAGCAAGGCGTTTGTCAGCCTCTATAGCACCGGACAGCACCGATCCACTGAATGCACCTCACAGTCCCCCCACAGCAGCTTAAAAGGTACCTGATTGCCTGTGTCCAGTCCCTGCAGAGATCAGTGATGAGGCAGGTAGGGAGCCCGCTACTATTTAGTGTCCTTACTCTCCGGTGCGGCGATCCGCTACTGCACACCTATCAGGGCTGTCAGGTCACAAGCACTCCGAACTCCAGCCAATCTTGACCTTACTTCATGTATCCAGTTACTGTTGCCCAGATGCGGTGTATATTGCTCTTCTCTTTGCGCGGTCAAAGTTTTCACCGCTACAGCTGGTTCCCAGCACGCTCAGGCCTCACTGCGCACCTACTTGAACAGGGGTCTCCGTTACCGCTCAGCTCCCCAAAGCAGTTGTCATAAGTGCTCGGTCCGTTTTTAGCTGTGGATCTGGGCTTTCAATTAGTTCTAACTTGCTAAGAGTTACTTATAGCCTATATCAAGAGTCTTGGGGCTTCAGAGCTAAATCAATGTGCGGCCATTTACAAGCGTGGCCAAGCTCTGCCCCCCTCTAAATTTTATTTAATATTATTATTTGAATTTATAATTCATTACACATTTTTGAGGAAGGTGTGCTTTTTAGAAGGGATTGATATCTTTTTATTTTACTTTCCAGCGCAGTACTAATACTTCCGTTTACTTTCACCTAGATTACGAGTTTTGCGTTAGAGGCTGTGCGGTGCTAATGAGTTTATGCTCACCGCTCACTTACAGACAGCGCTGGTATTATGGGTTTTTACAAACCAGACAAGAAGTGAGAGTTGAGCAAAATTTTGCTCATTACCGCACTCCAATACCAGCGCTGCTTAAGTCAGTGGTGAGCTGGTGTAACGTGCTCATGCACTATTTCCCCATAGTAATTAACGGGGAGAGCCGGCTGAAAAAAAGTCTAACACCTGCAAAAAAGCAGTGTAAAACTCCTTAAAGCAGCCCCATTGATTCCTATGGGGAAATAAAAGTTATGTTTACATATAACACCCTAACATGAACCCCGAGTCTAAACACCCCTAATCTTACACTTATTAACCCTAATCTGCCACCCCGACATCACCGCAACCTACATTATATTATTAACCCCTAATCTGCCGCTCCGGACATCGCCGCCACCTACATTATACTTATGAACCCCTAATCTGCTGCCCCCAACATCGCCGACACCTACATTATATTTATTAACCCCTAATCTGCCTTCCCCAATGTCGCCGCAACGTACCTACACTTCTTAACACCTAATCTGCCGTCCCCAACGTCGCCGCCACTATAATAAATATATTAACCCCTAAACCTCCGCACTCCCGCATCGCAAACACTAATTAAATATTATTAACCCCTAATCTGCCGTCCCTAACATCGCTGCCACCTACCTACATTTATTAACTAAATAAAAAGAGAGAAGCGCTCAACCTGGAAATGAACAATAGCATAATAGCTTGTTCTATGGCTAGTTACCACCCAAGAAGCAGCCTCTTTTTGCTCAACATGTGCCTTTCACAGAGAAAAACTTTCCTGAAGCATATCAGTCTGATCCTGACTTCACAGTACAGTCCAGCCCCGAAATACCAGGCAATTCTTCTTTGAACGAGAGAAACAGCAAAACCCCAGACGTACGTTTCGGCCTATTGTGGGCCTCGTCAGTGAGGTGCAGCCATATCCCTCTAGGCACACTGAGCAACGGGTCCACGTCTGGATTCCCGCATCACACTTAGGGAGACTTCCCAAAATGTCATAATTTGCATAAATAAAAAGAGAGAAGCGCTCAACCTGGAAACGAACAATAGCATAATAGCTTGTTCTATGGCTAGTTACCACCCAAGAAGCAGCCTCTTTTTGCTCAACATGTGCCTTTCACAGAGAAAAACTTTCCTGAAGCATATCAGTCTGATCTTGACTTCACAGTACAGTCCAGCCCCGAAATACCAGGCAATTCTTCTCTGAAAGAGAGAAACAGCAAAACCCCAGACGTACGTTTCGGCCTATTGTGGGCCTCGTCAGTGAGGTGCAGCCATATCCCTCTAGGCACACTGAGCAACGGGTCCACGTCTGGATTCCCGCATCACACTTAGGGAGACTTCCCAAAATGTCATAATTTGCATAAATAAAAAGAGAGAAGCGCTCAACCTGGAAACGAACAATAGCATAATAGCTTGTTCTATGGCTAGTTACCACCCAAGAAGCAGCCTCTTTTTGCTCAACATGTGCCTTTCACAGAGAAAAACTTTCCTGAAGCATATCAGTCTGATCCTGACTTCACAGTACAGTCCAGCCCCGAAATACCAGGCAATCCCTCTCTGAACGAGAGAAACAGCAAAACCCCAGACGTACGTTTCGGCCTATTGTGGGCCTCGTCAGTGAGGTGCAGCCATATCCCTCTAGGCACACTGAGCAACGGGTCCACGTCTGGATTCCCGCATCACACTTAGGGAGACTTCCCAAAATGTCATAATTTGCATAAATAAAAAGAGAGAAGCGCTCAACCTGGAAACGAACAATAGCATAATAGCTTGTTCTATGGCTAGTTACCACCCAAGAAGCAGCCTCTTTTTGCTCAACATGTGCCTTTCACAGAGAAAAACTTTCCTGAAGCATATCAGTTTGATCCTGACTTCACAGTACAGTCCAGCCCCGAAATACCAGGCAATTCTTCTCTGAACGAGAGAAACAGCAAAACCCCAGACGTACGTTTCGGCCTATTGTGGGCCTCGTCAGTGAGGTGCAGCCATATCCCTCTAGGCACACTGAGCAACGGGTCCACATCTGGATTCCCGCATCACACTTAGGGAGACTTCCCAAAATGTCATAATTTGCATAAGTAAAAAGAGAGAAGCGCTCAACCTGGAAACGAACAATAGCATAATAGCTTGTTCTATGGCTAGTTACCACCCAAGAAGCAGCCTCTTTTTGCTCAACATGTGCCTTTCACAGAGAAAAACTTTCCTGAAGCATATCAGTCTGATCCTGACTTCACAGTACAGTCCAGCCCCGAAATACCAGGCAATTCTTCTCTGAACGAGAGAAACAGCAAAACCCCAGATGTACGTTTCTGCCTATTGTGGGCCTCGTCAGTGAGGTGCAGCCATATCCCTCTAGGCACACTGAGCAACGGGTCCACATCTGGATTCCCGCATCACACTTAGGGAGACTTCCCAAAATGTCATAATTTGCATAAATAAAAAGAGGCCGAAACGTACGTCTGGGGTTTTGCTATTTCTCTCGTTCAGAGAGGGATTGCCTGGTATTTCGGGGCTGGACTGCACTGTTAAGTCAGGATCAGACTGATATGCTACAGGAAAGTTCTTCTCTGTGAAAGGCACATATTGAGCAAAAAGAGGCTGCTTCTAGGGTGGTAACTAGCCATAGAACAAGCTATTATGCTATTGTTCGTTCCCAGGTTGAGCGCTTCTCTCTTTTTATTTATGCAAATTATGACACTTAGGGAAGTCTCCCTAAGTGTGATGCAGTAATCCAGACGTGGACCCGTTGCTCAGTGTGCCTAGAGGGATATGGCTGCACCTCACTGACGAGGCCCACAATAGGCCGAAACGTACGTCTGGGGTTTTGCTATTTCTCTCGTTCAGAGAGGGATTGCCTGGTATTTCGGGGCTGGACTGCACTGTTAAGTCAGGATCAGACTGATATGCTACAGGAAAGTTCTTCTCTGTGAAAGGCACATATTGAGTAATAAAAGAGGCTGCTTCTAGGGTGGTAACTAGCCATAGAACAAGCTATTATGCTATTGTTTGTTCCCAGGTTGAGCGCTTCTCTCTTTTTATTTATGCAAATTATGACACTTAGGGAATTCTCCCTAAGTGTGATGCGGTAATCCAGACGTGGACCCGTTGCTCAGTGTGCCTAGAGGGATATGGCTGCACCTCACTGACGAGGCCCACAATAGGCCGAAACGTACGTCTGGGGTTTTGCTATTTCTCTCGTTCAGAGAGGGATTGCCTGGTATTTCGGGGCTGGACTGCACTGTTAAGTCAGGATCAGACTGATATGCTACAGGAAAGTTCTTCTCTGTGAAAGGCACATATTGAGCAAAAAGAGGCTGCTTCTAGGGTGGTAACTAGCCATAGAACAAGCTATTATGCTATTGTTCGTTCCCAGGTTGAGCGCTTCTCTCTTTTTATTTATGCAAATTATGACACTTAGGGAAGTCTCCCTAAGTGTGATGCGGTAATCCAGACGTGGACCCGTTGCTCAGTGTGCCTAGAGGGATATGGCTGCACCTCACTGACGAGGCCCACAATAGGCCGAAACGTACGTCTGGGGTTTTGCTATTTCTCTCGTTCAGAGAGGGATTGCCTGGTATTTCGGGGCTGGACTGCACTGTTAAATCAGGATCAGACTGATATGCTACAGGAAAGTTCTTCTCTGTGAAAGGCACATATTGAGCAAAAAGAGGCTGCTTCTAGGGTGGTAACTAGCCATAGAACAAGCTATTATGCTATTGTTCGTTCCCAGGTTGAGCGCTTCTCTCTTTTTATTTATGCAAATTATGACACTTAGGGAAGTCTCCCTAAGTGTGATGCGGTAATCCAGACGTGGACCCGTTGCTCAGTGTGCCTAGAGGGATATGGCTGCACCTCACTGACGAGGCCCACAATAGGCCAAAACGTACGTCTGGGGTTTTGCTATTTCTCTCGTTCAGAGAGGGATTGCCTGGTATTTCGGGGCTGGACTGCACTGTTAAGTCAGGATCAGACTGATATGCTACAGGAAAGTTCTTCTCTGTGAAAGGCACATATTGAGTAAAAAAGAGGCTGCTTCTAGGATGGTAACTAGCCATAGAACAAGCTATTATGCTATTGTTTGTTCCCAGGTTGAGCGCTTCTCTCTTTTTATTTATGCAAATTATGACACTTAGGGAATTCTCCCTAAGTGTGATGCGGTAATCCAGACGTGGACCCGTTGCTCAGTGTGCCTAGAGGGATATGGCTGCACCTCACTGACGAGGCCCACAATAGGCCGAAACGTACGTCTGGGGTTTTGCTATTTCTCTCGTTCAGAGAGGGATTGCCTGGTATTTCAGGGCTGGACTGCACTGTTAAGTCAGGATCAGACTGATAGGCTACAGGAAAGTTCTTCTCTGTGAAAGGCACATATTGAGCAAAAAGAGGCTGCTTCTAGGGTGGTAACTAGCCATAGAACAAGCTATTATGCTATTGTTCGTTCCCAGGTTGAGCGCTTCTCTCTTTTTATTTATGCAAATTATGACACTTAGGGAAGTCTCCCTAAGTGTGATGCGGTAATCCAGACGTGGACCCGTTGCTCAGTGTGCCTAGAGGGATATGGCTGCACCTCACTGAAGAGGCCCACAATAGGCCGAAACGTACGTCTGGGGTTTTGCTATTTCTCTCGTTCAGAGAGGGATTGCCTGGTATTTTGGGGCTTGACTGCACTGTTAAGTCAGGATCAGACTGATATGCTACAGGAAAGTTCTTCTCTGTGAAAGGCACATATTGAGTAAAAAAAGAGGCTGCTTCTAGGGTGGTAACTAGCCATAGAACAAGCTATTATGCTATTGTTCGTTCCCAGGTTGAGCGCTTCTCTCTTTTTATTTATGCAAATTATGACACTTAGGGAATTCTCCCTAAGTGTGATGCGGTAATCCAGACGTGGATCCGTTGCTCAGTGTGCCTAGAGGGATATGGCTGCACCTCACTGACGAGGCCCACAATAGGCCGAAACGTACGTCTGGGGTTTTGCTATTTCTCTCGTTCAGAGAGGGATTGCCTGGTATTTCAGGGCTGGACTGCACTGTTAAGTCAGGATCAGACTGATAGGCTACAGGAAAGTTCTTCTCTGTGAAAGGCACATATTGAGCAAAAAGAGGCTGCTTCTAGGGTGGTAACTAGCCATAGAACAAGCTATTATTCTATTGTTCGTTCCCAGGTTGAGCGCTTCTCTCTTTTTATTTATGCAAATTATGACACTTAGGGAAGTCTCCCTAAGTGTGATGCGGTAATCCAGACGTGGACCCGTTGCTCAGTGTGCCTAGAGGGATATGGCTGCACCTCACTGACGAGGCCCACAATAGGCCGAAACGTACGTCTGGGGTTTTGCTATTTCTCTCGTTCAGAGAGGGATTGCCTGGTATTTTGGGGCTTGACTGCACTGTTAAGTCAGGATCAGACTGATATGCTACAGGAAAGTTCTTCTCTGTGAAAGGCACATATTGAGTAAAAAAAGAGGCTGCTTCTAGGGTGGTAACTAGCCATAGAACAAGCTATTATGCTATTGTTCGTTCCCAGGTTGAGCGCTTCTCTCTTTTTATTTATGCAAATTATGACACTTAGGGAATTCTCCCTAAGTGTGATGCGGTAATCCAGACGTGGACCCGTTGCTCAGTGTGCCTAGAGGGATATGGCTGCACCTCACTGACGAGGCCCACAATAGGCCGAAACGTACGTCTGGGGTTTTGCTATTTCTCTCGTTCAGAGAGGGATTGCCTGGTATTTCGGGGCTGGACTGCACTGTTAAGTCTGGATCAGACTGATATGCTACAGGAAAGTTCTTCTCTGTGAAAGGCACATATTGAGCAAAAAGAGGCTGCTTCTAGGGTGGTAACTAGCCATACAAGTTATTATGCTATTGTTCGTTCCCAGGTTGAGCGCTTCTCTCTTTTTATTTCTACATTTATTAACCCCTAATCGGCTGCCCCCAACATCGCCGCCACTATATTAAAGTTATTAACCCCTAAATCTAAGTCTAACCCTAACACCCACTAACTTAAATATAATTTAATTGTATTTAATTGTATTTAATTTAGGGAATTAATTTAATTATAGTGTAGTGTTAGGTGTTAGTGTAATTTAGGTTAGGGTTTAATTTTACAGGTAAATTTGTCTTTATTTTAACTAGGTAGTTATTAAATAGTTAATAACTATTTAGTAACTATTCTACCTAGTTAAAATAAATGCAAACTTCCCTGTAAAATAAAAATAAACCCTAAGATAGATACAATGTAACTATAAGTTATATTGTAGCTAGCTTAGGGTTTATTTTATAGGTAAGTATTTAGTTTTAAATAGGAATTATTTAGTTAATGATAGTCATTTTTAATTAGATTTATTTAAATTATATTTAAGTTAGTGGGTGTTAGGGTTAGGGTTAGACTTAGATTTAGGGGTTAATAACTTTAATATAGTGGCAGCGACTTTGGGGGCGGTAGATTAGGGGTTAATAAATGTAGGTAGGTGGCGGCGATGTTAGGGATGGCAGATTAGGGGTTAATAATATTTAACTAGTGTTTGCGATGCGGGAATGTGGCAGTTTAGGGGTTAATATATTTATTATAGTGGCGGCAATGTCCAGTTCGGCAGATTAGGGGTTAAAATTTTTATTTTAGTGTTTGCGATGTAGCGGGGGGGGGTCGGTTTAGGGGTTAATAGATAGTTTATGGGTGTTAGTGTACTTTTTAGCACTTTAGTTAAGAGTTTTATGCTATGGCGTTGTAGTGTAAAACTCTTAACTACTGACTTTAAAATGCGGTACCAGTCTTGACAGGAGAGGGTCTACCGTTCACTTTTTGTCAGACTTGTAATACCGGCGCTTTGCAAGTCCCATTGAAAAAAGAGGATACACAATTTACGTAAGTGGATTTGCGGTATTTCCAAGTCTGGCCAAAAAAGTGAGCGGTACACCTGTACCGACAAGACTCGTAATACCAGTGGGCATTAAAAAGCAGCGTTAGTACCGGCCAACTCTGCTTTTTAAGCCTAATGCACAACTCGTAATCTAGCCATTAGTATTTTGGAGCTAAAGTTGGTGGGAGTGCGGTGTTAGAAAAAAAAAAACGGGATTGAAAAGTGCCTTGACATTGCGGTCTATGGGAACTGTGTGTTCCCAGTAAATATATACTGTATGTATATGCTTGTATACATTTATGTATTAATATGTGTATGTACACCTATGAACACATAAATCAGCATATACATATACATTTATATTTGCTGCCATTGCTGCACAACTTACCCCTTTTTGCTGGGGCTGATGACATTAGAACGAGGCTCTCATTGGAGCCTATGGAAGCGTACTGTCGTGAGTGCAATGCATTTGCATTGCTGAAAACTTGTAATACCAGTGTACATTATCATACACTAGTATTACACAGTGGAGCGCAAATAGCGCTTTCATCAAAGCGATATTTAGCGCTCTACTTGTTATCTCGCCTTTGTTCTATTAATAAAAGGTATACATTTTATAACATTTATGAATAACAGGGAGTTTAGATAACAATACTGCCCACCACTATTTCCATTGATGATTTGTTGATTGATGAAAAGAGAAAAACACATAATGCTATGTAGGGTAATCTTGGGATTCGGGAAAAAATATTTTTTTATTTATTTTTGTATTTACTTTTTATTTTGCATTTGAATAAATGTTGTATATATATATATATATGTTTTTGTTAAGTTCAAATATACATAGTATTATCATCTAAAATGCAGTAGAACGAACAGTCCTTCGGCGCACCTTGATGATGATGGAGTTTAACTTAAACGCAAACACCACAAGAAGTAAATCTTTAACACATGCGGGTTAGTGCGCGTATTACAAGTTGAAAGTAAAACATTTGCACACAAGCAAAAGCTGATGGGAGTTAATATTTCACATTCCAATGTTCTTCACAAACATGTTGTGTATTTTATGTATTTTTTTTATATATTTTTTTGCTTTGCTGAGTGAGGAGTTAGAACATGCATAAAATGTCAAAATAGGTTAGTCCACCCCTCTGGAAAATAAGAATTTAAAAACAGTATCTAATATGTTCATGGTTATATATTTTACTCCGATTCATTTTCTTCATGAATTGCAAGATGGTGCAAAGTGAAAAAAATAATACATTTTGGGCCAGATTACAAGTGGAGTGCAAGCGATATTGTGTTTTCGTGTTCATTTGCACGGAAGTTAAATTGCGCTCGTATTACAAGTTGAAAGTAAATGTGAAACGCATGAGAGCAATCACGATTTACACTAGAATGATTACAGCAACCTCAGAGCTCTGGTTCACTGTTTTGTGAATCTAAAAAGTGTCACAAAACACATCGAAAATACATTACAAAGTATAGTTACACTCACAATAACACTATCTAATAAAAATATTCTTAAAAAAATATTGCACACAAAAGTTATAAAGGCTTAAAGATATGAGATCGCAGGTGCTAGAAAATAAAAGGCAGATAAAAGGGCTTTAACATAGAGATACATACATATAAATGTCTAAAGATATATATGTACATATCTATATATGTCTATGTATGTATATATGTATTTATATGTGTAGAATGATTGTTACAGGGGCACTCTCACTGAAAAAAAAAAACAATAAACCAGAGTGCTAGAGTCACAACAATAGCAAAACAAAAAAATCTGCTCTCACTGGATTTGAAGTGAATAAAAATCCTTTTTATTTAAAGGATTTTTATTCACTTCAAATCCAGTAAGTGCAGATTTTTTGTTGTGCTATTTATATATGTATATATGTATTTACTGACACATAAATACATATGTAAACATATATAGACATACACTGTATATAAGTACATTGAGCCCTTTGCTGTCAAGTAGATGAAAACATGAAAATTCATATTTATGTAATATTCATATTTAATAAGTGTTATACTGTGTTTTTACTGTAAATATTTCACATTTCAATGTTCTGCACATGGCATAATATGTTCTATGTATTTCTAAATAGATATTCATATATATATATATATATATATATATATATATATATATATATATATATATTGTATATATGTATATATATATATATATATATATATATATATATATATATGTATATATCTATAACTATATATAACCATATAGATATATAGGTATAGATATATATTGTATCAAAAATAATCAGATATATGTACAAATATGTATTAAGAATAAAAAGAATATGATAAAACATATTTATGTAATATTCGTATTTAATAAAGATTTTAACTATGTATTTACTGTCAATATTTCATATTTATTAAAGAGCCATTAAATCTACAAAATAATGTTATATAATTCTGCACATTATGTGAATGTAGCTCACTCCCGCTCTGGTCTGGTAGCTGGAGCATGCTACATTCAGTTAAATGGCGCGTTCGGGCGAGTTGTGACTAGACAGCGTGCCCCACAATGCGCTTAGGAAAAAACACCCGCTCAGTAGAGACAGGAGCGAAGTTCTGGAAAATTGAACTTTGTAATAAAATATCTCTGCAATACTTTGATGGATAAAGTTGGTGCTAAGCTAATGTTATATAATTCTGCACCATGTGCACAATTCTATAACATCATTTTGTAGGTTTACTTTAATGAGAATATGCTATGCTGTATGCACGATAGGTGTTTGTTTTTTCAATGATTTTTATTTCTTCATTGACTTCTATGAGGAATGCGAAAAGGCTATGGAGTTTACGCATTCTTGGGGGGGGGGTTCCACTTTTTTTTCTCCATTGATCTCTATCGAGGAATACATGCATGAGCATGCGAATACTTAAGAAAGTTTTTTGCGGTAGTCGGGTTAATGCTAGAGCAAAATATTTTTTTTGGAACTTGGAATACCAGCGTAATTCGAATAGCGGAAACAGCTTAACGCCAACTGTGTTTTTTTGCTAATGCAAAAAGAAAAAAAAACACTGTACCACTTGTAATTTAGCTCGAAGGGGTAGATTTATCATGGTGTGGACAGACATAATCCGCTATAGCGAATCATGTCTTCCGCACATTGATAAATGCCGACAGCATATGCTGTCGGCATTTATCATTGCACCAGCAGTTCTTGTGAACTGCTGGTGCAATACCCGTATTCGATCGGGTTGATTTCTGTCCGCCACCTCAGAGCAGGCGGACAGGTCTAAAGGCTTGCCGGAAACACAGGAGCTTGATAAATTGACCCCTTAGTGTTTAATGTCACTTTAAACTTTCATGATTCAAATAGATTGTACAATATTAGAAAAGCCTATAATTTACTTATATCATCACTTTTACATTTCTCTTGGTACTCTTTGTAGAAACTTTTTCCATAAGCGCATATCTACATAGGATCAGGAGTATGAACATGTCAATCAATATAGTTGCAGTATTTGCATTAATGTTTCTAACAGTTTATACCTATAGGGGTCGATTTATCAACGGCTTTGCAAGCCTTTCGACCTCCTACAACTGCAGGTTCTCACAAGAGAACCTGCAGTCCATATTTAACAAGCAGCGGTCATTAGACCGCTGCTTCCCTAACCTTTTGTCACCTTTTAGGTGGTGAATTTTAATCTCCCCGGTCCCGTCCGGCCGGGGAGATTGACAGCTCCTGCCTGTGTGTGATTGGCTGTGCACAGACAGGGGTCGGGATTGCACACAAGCACAAAATAGCGCTTGTGTGCAATGCTAAATTCCGGAAGTGGAATTCATGCCGGCAGAGGCAAGCTGCAGCAGATAGGGGCACGTATGTGCGTCCCTGTCTGCCACAGCTTGATAAATCGACCCTATAGTGTTCAAGTCACATGCAGGTTGCTGAGCTTTCCTCAGTATGTTCTCATGGAAAGCTATATTTAAAGGGACAGTATAATCAAATTTAAACTTTCATGATTCAGATAGGGCATGCAATTTTAATCCAATTTACGTTTATCATCAAATTTGCTTTGTTGTTTTCGTATTCTTTGTTGAAAGCTAAACCTAGGTAGGCTCATAGGCCGATTTCTAAGCCCTTGAAGGACACCTCTTATCTCAGTGATTTTTTCAGTTTTTTATAGTTAGACAGTGCTAGTTCCTGTGTGCCAAAGAGATCACATTGTGCTCACTCCCTTGGCCTTATTCATGAGTCAGCACTGATTGGCTAAAATGCAAGTTTGTAAATTGCACTAAAATAAGGGGGCAGCCTCCCTAGGCTTAGATACAAGGTAATCGTAGAGGTAAAAGGTATATTAATTTAAGTGTTGGTTATCTAAAACTGGGGAATGGGTAATTAAGTGATTATCTATCTTTCAAAACAATACACATTTTCAAGTAGACCGTCCCTTTAATAATATGTATTTTTTTACAATTGTATTCTCTGAATCATGAACGTTTAATTTTGCCTACATGTCTGTTTAAATCTAAAATAATTTGAAAATATATTTGAAGGAATGGAAACTGCTGGTGAGGTGTCTTAATGTAAAATATATGTTGTCAATGTGCATAGGCCTTTGGGGGGGGGAATCAGTTTTTATGAATTACAATGGCCACAGGTTAAACAATCCTTGTGGATTGTAATAATTAGTTTTAAAGAGATCTTCTACCAGATATAACAGTGCACTTGAATTACAAACATTAAAAGCAAGTAAATGCCATATAAAAAATAATAGATATAGATATTGACGGCAGATAAGAGTCATAGGCCCAGCAAGTCTGCCCGATATTACCTAACAGTATAAAATTATCTAGTCGGTAGGATAGCCTTGCTTGCCCAAGGCATTCTTAAGTCCCCCACAGTGTTTGTCATTACTACCCCTTGTGCAAGTTTATTCCATGAATCAGTTACCCTTTCTGTAAAGAAGTGCTTCCTCAAATTATTCCTGAATCTACTACATTAAGCGGAGCAGCTGAGGAGCTACTTTTATAAATATTTGAAGGAACTAGAAGGTGGGATGATAGACAAGAGGAGAAGAAGGGAGAGCAATGTAATGTATTTGCCCCTGCAATACCATGTCTCTGATATACATACATATACATATTATTCCAAGTTGTCGGTTACGGTGTTGTGTTGATGTATGCAACTGTTTGGTGATTCTGCCATGTATTACTGGTTAGAGCTGTAGCAGTGACATCACCAGGGGGGACACTAGTGATCAGCATTATTTTGCCCACCACCACTTTGTCCAGGTTCACTACAGCTCTGCTCAGCCCTGCCAAAGTGATGCCCATTCTTAATTTGTCAATCTTTAATATTTTTGATGGGCTTTATAATCATTGGAGCTCTAGAAGCTGCCAAGGGGCCATATTCATATTCATATGCAAGGCCATATTCAAAATACATTCTAGGTGTGGTCAAGGGTTTTCACCTAAACGTTCCCCTTGACTTGCAGTTAAGACTCACTATCTAAATGTTGACAAGATTGTCTCATTTATATTTTTATTTCTGTTTTTCTTTCTTTTTGTGTGCACGAGTGGAGTGTTTTATATGGAGAATATTTTGTTCGTTCTAAAAAGGTTTTGAAGGATTTTTTGTGATGTTCGTATCCTTCACTGTGAAACTTGTTCTATGCAGCAAGAAGTTAATCCTTTCAAGATAGATGTTGCTCCATTGGTTATACTATCCTAACAGTTGACTCAGCTAAGGGAGAGCGAACACAATCTGCAAATGGCAGCAATAAATGGATACATGGCATATACAATGATCCACTTGACCAATATAAAGAGGCCTATTTATGAAATGTCTGTCGGACCTGATCCAACAGTGCGGATCAGGTCCGACAGACATCGCTGAATGCAGAGAGCAATACACTCTCCGTATTCAGCATTGCACCAGCAGCTCATAAGAGGGGTGTCAATCAACCCGATCGTACTCGATCGGGTTGAATTCCAGTGATTTCTGTCCGCCTCATCAGAGCAGGCGGACATGGTTATGAAGCCGCAGTCTTTAGACCGCTGCTTCATAACTGGTGTTTCTGGAGAGCCTGCAGGCTCGCCAGAAACACAGTCCCTCAAGCTCCATACGGAGCTTGATAGATAGGCCCCAAAGTCTCTGTCCAGCTACACAATCTTCGGAAGACAGTAGATAAGTAAATATGATGAAGAAATCCAACTTAGAATGTGCACAGTCACAGGTGACGTGGCAATCCCTCGTGCTGATAGGTTCAAGATGGACTCAGCTCACTGATCCATCAACTGCCCCTCTCAGTTATCAGTATATCCCCAGTAAGGATGCAAATAACTTTACTATACAGACCTCAAATGAAGATATACACATGTATTTAAAAGTATCAACAGGAATTAGTGGAAAACAGCCCCTACATGAAACAATGCAATGCGCGTCTTGGCTCTGTGCTCATCGTTTTAACTTTATGCAATTCTTAGGTTCTGATGTAGCAGTGAGTTTTAATGACAAGTATTGTTGAATCTAGCATAACCCAGGTTCTCAACCAAAAATGGGCCGGCTCCTAAGCATCACATTCCTGTTTTTTTAAATAAAAATAGCAAGAGAACGAAGAAAAATTGATAATAGGAGTAAATTAGAAAGTTGCTTAAAATTGCATGCTCTATCTGAATCTATCTGAAGCATTTAGTGTCCCTTTAAGTCATATTATTTGCGTAAACACTGGTTCAATTATATTGAAGGGACAGTAAAGTCAAAACTAAATGTTTATAGTTCAGATAGAGCATGCAATTTTAAACAATTTACACATTACTTCTATTATTTAATTTGCTTCATTCTCTTGGAATCCTTTGTTGAAAAGCATACCTAGGTATGCTCAGGAGCAGCAATGAGCTACTGGGAGCTAGCTGCTGATTGGTGGCTGCACGTGTATGCCTCTTTTCATCCAATGTGTTCAGCTAGTTCTTAATATTGCATTGTAGTTCCTTCAACAAAGGATACCAAGAGAATTAAGCTAATTTGATAATAGAAATAAACTGAAAAGTTGTTTTAAACTGTATGTTCTATTTGTATCATGAAAGATGTTTTGGGAAGGTTCAGGTCCCTTTATATAAGAGACTGTTTAGGCAGGCACTCGAGGGTCTTGTTTTACATGGTTGTTGTATTATATGTTGCTACTGTACAATCAGGTGTTAAAGAGACATTGTACACAAAACAATGCTGAATCATCAATATGAAGGTACAACTATTAAACATTTTAAAATATATATGTTGTTTTTTTGAGTAAATAAATAAATAAAAGCAGGTTGCATACTTAAGTATTCATTGCCTCTCTAACAACTTACAAAACTCTGTTGGTGGGTGGAGATATGACATGCCATCATGATCCTAACAAAGAACATATGTTGTTACAAAAAACATGCTGTTATATGTATTAAAACATTTTTATTTAGATGAAAAAAGTGAAAATATTTATAAACAGTGTGCAATTTTAATGTCCCTTTAAGATGCACCTTAGAATTCATCCCTCCCCCTTATGAAAAACATAGGCTGAAGTCTTATGTTGGATGATTGTACAGGGATGTAGGGAACAGCAGTCACATATTGAAAAGTGCTTGCGGATTAAATATCTGGAAAAGTATCATTCAGGTCTGAGGCACCTGCTGAAAGACACCACACAAAGTAATTCTGTACACAGATGGGAACTAGCATAGGGCTGAAATTTAAACATTAGTTTGCCAGATAGAAACACTGATTGGAAATATGTTATTTTTTAATCTTTCTTACCAAGGTCTTTCAAATTTAAAAACAGCTAATCACACTACATAAACCCACTCAAAGCGAAATTCTAGCTGAGTGGAGACTTGGTAGACGGGACAAAATATATACAATTGTGAGATTAATAAGATTATTTTTTCAATAATTTGTATTACAAATTCACTATTGTACACTTTTTTTGTATTCCTTATATTCTTTTTATGAGCATGTGGAGACAAAATGAATGAACTGACATCAAATCTAATTAATTGAACCAGATTGTGAAAATTTAATCTCACAAGTGGTTTTAATTTTTAGGAACCTGCAAAGTAAACCCTGTTCAGTACAGAGAGATATTACAGTATGGCATAATTGAAGCGGCTCATTAGTTTCAATAGAGGAATTCTCACAATTTTGCATAAAACACGATTTACAGTGTGAGAACCTTTTAAAGTCTGCTGTTGTAAATAGGAAAAGTTGTGGCCATTTCTCTGTGAGATATCCAACATTGTTAACCCCTTAACAACCACAACCCTGTACATCGCTGGTCATTAAGCGTTTTCTTTGGTGTTATAGGTTCTGCCGCGAGTGAAACCACGCTTTTAAAAATTCAATCCCCAAAGAAAGTACAGGGTACATTGCTGTTCCTTAAGGGGTTTATCTTCAATCTAAAGAAAAATCTTGCAAGATTAAAAAGCAAATTTTTTACAATAAATAAAAATTAAATAATTATATAATAAGCAACTTTACAGAATTATGCATATAAATATCATATTTTACACACATGCCCTTTATACCCATAATGCCCCAGCGCAAAAGGATAAATACATGTTTGCATTACACACTTAAAAAGGGATCAATCCTTTCATGTAAGGGATGGACCTGCTATAGGCCTATTGTAATAGTTTAGATTTAATTTTCTTACAACAGGTGGGTGGTTAAGCTCATTGCTGTGAGCTTAACCATCCACCTGTTGTAAGAAAATTAAATTACATACTATTATTTCTGCACATAGCGAGAGTGTATTACAGATAATTCAGCAAATACAAGAGAACCCTCACATCACACAGCAAAGGCTACTAACACACTGTTATAGGCTTAGCATGCTGTCACGATTCAGTATTAGCGCAATAGCATGCTCCTGTTCCTTAGTAACGCGTATCTCCCGGCAAGTTATCATTGCTATGCACATCACTCTTTCAGACACACTATTCCTATGCGACCTGTAAGCTTTTTCACGCTCCTGTCATTTCCTGAGATGCTGCTTTTAAATAGCATGTCTTTGGAACTATTCTTTGCCTGTGTATTGATTTTTAATATTCTTGGGTGCGCTAATGGCTTTGGGCTCGATTACGAGTGGCTCGTTAACTGTAGCATGCAAGCAATTTCACCACTTTTTTGTGCGCAATGGAAATAGAGCATATATAACAAGTTGAAAGTAAACACGTTTTCTTGAGCGCAATCAAATTACAAGCGTGTAGGGTAAGGGCAACTTCAGAGCTGTTACGCAAGACAAAAAGGTTGCACAAAACACATAAACAACACATTTAACAGTACAGTTACACTACCATGCTAAATCCATCTATAGTCTTGATAAAGGCCCAGTTCTTAGGGCCGAAACGCGTTGACATATATGGTAAGCTTCTTTTCAATTACTGACTAAGTTTGAATAGCAGTTTTGCACTATGTTATATTTGTTTTATTACAGGTATATCTTTGAATGAATTGATCCCTGAGACATAGGATCCATTTCTGTATTTTTTCATCGTTTACACACAGGAATAACTTTTTAGGAGCATCTCTTCACATCTTGTATTCACATAAGGGTCACTTTGTAAGTGTGTTATTCACTTTAACACATCCTAAATATTCATTTGGATTATTTTTTCACATTTTTTCCTTTTTCTTTTTTCATTTTTGTGTACACACATTTTTGATTATTCACGCCCACTTCATCACATCATCTTTTCAGGATTTTTTTGGATATTCACAATCATTTTTTAAATTTGATTTGAAAACCACTACGTTTTTCTTTTTTACACACTTCATCATTTCACCGTTTATCGAGGGATATATAAGGATAACTGTTTAAAATAGAATCTTCATATTGGACATTCACTCTCTGGAAAGAATTTAAAGTTTGGGACCTACATATTTATGGACACCTACTCAGTAAATTGATGTTTTTATATATTTATATTTTTTATGCAACCATCAACAGCTGTTTTATTGTAATTTATTTTGTGATTAAGATTGTATATTGTTGTGGTTTTTAACCACAATTGTATTGTTTTTTATATAGATATATGCATATTTTATTGTTAATTTTAAGTGGATCCACTTTTGTATCTTGTTTGTATATTTTAGCTATAAGTAGCTTATTATATATTTTATATACCCCTATAGAATTTCAATATATTTTTTATTTAAATAATCTTGTCACTACTAGTGTCTTAGCCTTTTAGGAGGCGCTCTGTGTATTTATTTTTAGCACTACATTCACCTTTTTGGGGGCGCTGGTACCCACAATACTAGGAGCTACAGACACAAGGTTGAGCGCTGTCAGATTTTAACAGATTTTTACTCATACTAATATTGTCTGATTTTTTTTTTATTTTTTAAATTGCATTAAAAGGTTATAAGGGCTCAAAGATATGAGGTCTCAGGTGTTAGAAACAAAAGGCTGCAAAGAGCTTTATCATAGGGATACATACATATACAAGTCTAAATATGTGTGTATATATATATATATATATATATATATATATATATATATATGCATATGTGTGTGTGGGTGTAAATGTGTGTACATATGTATTTTAATATTTTTGTGTTTTACTGTAAATGTACTTTACATATTTCACATTCCAATGTTCTTCACTTTCTTCACTTTCAGGATAATGTACTTTTTATTATAAATGCATATATATATCCCTATAGATATATATAGGTATAAATATGTATTTTACATTAACATTATTAGATATATATATAGATATAAATATTACATTAAAAAGTACATTATTTTCTATCAGCTAGATTACGAGCTTTGAGCGCTATAGGGATTTTAACGACCGCCACAAAAGCGGCGTTATTTCACCTCCCTATAGCGCTGCTATTACAAGTTTTAAAAAAGCAGGCTTGTGCGGGCGATATGGTTGCATTGAGCTCCATACCGTACCGAAATCAAGTGCTGCTTTGACGTGCTCATACGCGATTTCCCCATAGACATCAATGGGGAGAGCCGGCAAAAAAAAAGCCTAACACCTGCGATCGCGGAATGAAAAGCTCCGTAACACAGCCCCATTGATGTCTATGGGGAAAGAAAAGGTTACATATAAACCTAACACCCTAACATAAACCCTGAGTCTAAACACCCCTAATCTGCTGCCCCCGACATCTGCGCCACCTACATACAGTTATTAACCCCCTAATCTGCTGCCCCGATATCGCTGCCACCTACATACAGTTATTAACAGTTGCAAACCAATTTCTGCAGGGAAATGGCGCCCAGCATACAGCAGAGGTAAACGGCACAATAGAGAGTGGGTGTTTCTATGTCAGCATTCAGAGCAGCAGCAAGTGTGTCTACTCCACACACAAATACGATACAGGAATCCAAGGGGTTGTGCGCTATAGCTCTAGTTATGGAACAATCCACAGCAAGAGAAATTCAAAAGTTTTATTAATCCAAAAAATTAAAACATACGAGGTAACTTCAGGTAAAAGCTAACACAGGTAAGTGTACTCTAGTACAACGCATACAGTTATTAACCCATAATCTGCCACAACCAACATCGCCGCCACCTACATAAAGCTATTAACCCCTAATCTGCCGCTCCCGATGTCGCGGCCACTATACTAAAGTTATTAACTCCTAAACCTCTGGCCTCCCACATCACTACCACTAAATAAGTTCATTAACCCCTAAACCTAAACATAACCCTAACCCTAACACCCCTAACTTTAACATAATTAAAATACAGCTAAACTAAAGTTACAATTATTAACTAAATAATAACTATTTTAAACTAAATACAAACTTACCTGTGACTAATAGTTATATTGTAGCTAGCTTAGGTTTTATTTTTATTTCACAGGTAAGTTAAAATAAATACAAACTTACCTGTGAAATAAAACCTAACCTGCCTTACACTAAAACCTAACATTACAAAAAAATAAACACTAAAATTACTAAAAATAAAAATAACTAAATTACATAAAAAAACAAACACTAAGTTACAATAATAAGAAACAAATTATCAAAAATAAAAAAGAATTACACCTAATCTAATAGCACTATCAAAATAAAAAAGCCCCCCCCCCAAAAAAAAAACCCTAGCCTACAAAAAAACTACCACCTTTTGTGGGGCATTGCCCAAAGATAACAGCTCTTTTACCTGTAAAAAAAAATAAAAACACCGCCCCAACAGTAAAACCGACCAGTAAAACCCTGGCGATCCACTTACAGTTCTTTAAGTCCCGTTTGAAGGATCCATTCAGCCGGCAAAGTCATCATCCATGCGGCAAGAAGTCTTCATCCAGGCGGCCTCTTCCATCTTCATCCAGCCGGCAAAGTCCTCATCCAGGCAGCAAGAAGTCTTCATACAGACGGCATCTTCTATCTTCATCCATGCGGCGCGGAGCGGGTCCATCCTGAAGACATCCGGCGCGGAGCATCCTCTTCATACGGTTGCCGCCATAAACTGGAACTTCAATGCAAGTGACGTCATCCAAGATGGCGTCCCTTGCATTCCTATTGGATGAAAGATTTAAATCAGCCAATAGGATTAGGGCTGCTAAAATCCTATTGGCTGTTCCAATCAGCCAATAGGATTAGAGCTGCTAAAATCCTATTAGCTGTTCCAATCATTTTTGCAATTTTTAGAGTAGTGTTAGGATTTTTTTTAATTTGTAGTTTAGTTTAATTTAATTGGTAGTTAGTTTAATTTTAGTTTAATAATTATATTAGTTTAATTGCTAGTTTAAAATTAATTTATTTAATTTGACAGGTAAGTTTTAATTTAATTTAAGATAGGGAAATTGTAATTTTAATATAAAGTTAGGGGGGGCGTTAGGTTTAGGAGTTAATCATTTATTTTAGTAAATTTTGTTGGGGGGGCTTTCGGTTTAGGGGTTAATTGTTTATTTAAGTATATTTTGTTGTGAGGGGTAAATAGGTTTATTATAGTGGCGACGATGTCGGGGAGTGGCGGAATAGGGGTTAATACATTTTAATAGTGGCGGCAATGTCCGGAGCGGCAGATTAGGGGTTAATAACTTTATTATAGTGTTTGCGATGTGGGAGGGCCTCGGTTTAGGGGTTAATAGGTAGTTTATGGGTGTTAGTGTACTTTTTAACACTTTAGTTATGAGTTTTATGGTACAGCTTTGTAACATAAAACTCATAACTACTGACTTTAGATAGTATGGATCTTGTGGTTATAGAGTGTACCGCTCACTTTTTGGCCTCCCAGGCAAACTCGTAATACCGGCGCTATGGGAGTCCCATTGAAAAAGGACTTTTTTATAAGTGCAGTACTGACGTTGCGTGACTGGCAAAAAGGTGTGCGGAACAGCTATACTGACAAGACTTGTAATAGCAGCGTTAGGGAAAATGAAGCGTTATGAGCCATAACGCTGCTTTTTCACTCATAACGCCAAACTCTTTATCTAGCTGATTTTGAAGAATATGGGAATGTAAAATATTCGCAAGTTAGGACTAACACGGTCGGGTTAGCGCACATGAAAAATCGTCAATTTGCGTTATTAAAATATTTAATATCAATTTTGTATATTTTTATTTAAAATTATTATACATACGGTAAAATATATATATATATATATATATATATATATATATATATCCTATGTATTATTTAGAATATTTTACAATATGTATAATAATTTAAAATAATTTTTATTCATTTTTAAAATATTTTATATTTAGCATTTCAAGAACACGCATTGAAGATAGCAATGCTTGATGTGCGCTAACTGGACTGCGTTAGTCCTTGTGAACCGCGATGGGTGTTATGCATATTTTACATTTCTATTTCTTTCACATAGAAAATAATGTATTTTTTATTATTAAATATTTATTTCTCTATATATCTGGTACTGTTCATGTAAAATACATATTTATACCTGTATATCCAGAAGAATAGATAAATATGTATATATGTATTTACAAAAGTACGTTGTTCTGTATTTGAAGAACATTGGAATGTGACATTTTCATATCTCCTTTCAGGTTAGCGCGCAAGTAATAGGTTTTATTTCAGTTTGCTCTCTCCATTGACTTCTATGGAGAGAACTTGTCAACGAGGTCGCAATATTTTGTTAGTGTGCGTCGGGTTTTGTTCGAGCTCAAACTTTTTACTTTTCAACTTGTAATATGAGCCCATAGAGCTCCACTCATAATTTAGCCCTTTGTCTGGTCTGTTACTTGATCTTTTTCTCTGAACTTGACCACTTTTCTGCCTATGTGAATCTGTACCTTTCTGCCAGCTCTGTCACCAGACCCTTGCCTGAACTTGACCACTCTTTTGCTATGTAAATTTCTACCTTGTTGTCAGCTCTGCTACCAGACACGTGCCTTAAAGCGACATTAAACTGCTGAGTACAACTACAGTATAATGGTTACTACTAATTATGCTATTGTCATTCCTCATGTCTCTGCATCTGACTTCAAAGTCATTCACTTATATTAACCCCTTACATGTACTAGTTAGTAAAGCCCTGCATCTTCACCCTGGGCGCCAGCATCTTGGAGCTTATATTTGTAATGTAACTTTTAAACTGTGCAAAAAAACGACAAAAAATGCACCACTTCTGCTCTCTGTTATGTGAGCTAAACTGAAATACAAGGTACAGCTGTCAAAAAGCAGATCTGTGAGACTGCACTGCTCCTATTACAGGATGCAACAGCGAGCTACAAGGTGGCGGCACCCAGTATACAATGCAGAACTTTACCAACTGGATTCTGTGATGAGATTAATCAGAGAACAGCTTTAATGAGAGCTACAGGTACAGGAGGTGAAACAATAGCATAGTGAGTAGTTACCATCCTACTGTAGATGTACCCAGCTGTTTAATGTTCCTTTAAATTTAACAACACTCCTTCCAATTGATTGCTTCTCAACCATCAGATCAGTTTCCTGAGGTTAACCTGTACTCTTCTTTCTCTTGCATTCTCTGAACAGCAAGGAACTCTGCTTAATTCATTATTTTTGCAGCTCTACAGTATCCACCTTTATTAAGTCATGTCCTGGGTCCTATTTAGCGTGTTGGGGCAGTGTATTTTACAGATACTTTTCAGACACTGGGTCCATACCTGGAGAGACACTAACTCCATGCCTGACAGCATGCACTGGGCAGGAATCTTTGTGGACCGAATTCTAGCCGAAAATCTCCAGATTACTTTAATTAAGAAGGAACATTCTTATTTAGTTACTACTATAAGTGGTCAAGCATTGGGTACAGGATTAGTAGAGTGGCAAACTACTCTAGAAATCTATTGTCTGTAAAACTGGAATCCTTCATACAGAAAGATTATCCTTTGATCTTATCTCTTCTCCAAATGTCCTCAATATCTTTGGACTTCCCTGGCTTAAACTCCATGAGTCGATCTTTTCATTGTCCCAAGTAGAGCTTGTAGCTTGGGGTTCCAAATGCTTTAGATGCTGTATCTCAAGATCATGTGAAATTGGGTCCAATAGTATTGACTATTGGAAATCTTTTACCATCTGAGTAAAGAAGTATGTAGATGTGTTTTTTTGTTTTTTTTTTAAAAAGGCAGAGACACCACTTTGCCACTAACCACGACTCTGGTATAGAGTTAATGGCAGGTTCACCTATACTTAAGGGCAAGATATTGCCTCTCTCTTAACCCAAAACTAAAGCCCTGGAGGAAATATCCAGGAAAAACTTGCACAAGGTTTAATTCAACCCTCTTCTTCACTGGAGCAGTTTTTTTTTTTGTTGCGACAAAGGATGGATGCCTCTGACCATGCATCAACTACAGATATTTAAATCAAATAACTGTGAAAGATAGCTATTCTATTCCCATCTTTTTATTTGCTTTTCACAACAGGAGACTGCTAGTTTATGTGGGCCATATAGATAACATTGTGCTCACACAGTTGAGTTATTTAGGAGTCAGCACAACACAGCACTAATTGGTTAAAATGCAAATCAATAGATAAAAAATAAAAAGTCATGTGATCAGAGGGCTGTCAGAAGATGTTTATATACAAGGTAATCACAGAGGTAAAAAGTATATTAATATAACTGTTGGTTATGCAAAACTGGGGAATGGGTAATAAAGGGATTATCTATCTTTTAAAACAATAAAAATTCTGGTGTAGACTGTCCCTTTAACACGCTCTGGAGAGCACGCAAACCCAAACCTCTTCTTGTTAGAGTCTCGGCCACGTTAACAGCAGGCTAAAAGTGATGATAAATCCTAGCATTTAAAAAATGCTAGAATTTACTAACACTAAAAATAAACTGGACTTTCATTGATGAGTTTTTTTTTAAAAAGGGTGCTAAACTCACCCTTTCTGTGACGTGGCTCCTCACTAGTGATGTCGCGAACTTAAAAATTTGGGTTCGCGAACTGCGAATGCGAACTCCCACAAAAGTTCGCCAACCGGCGAACCAGGCGAACCCCCATTGACTTCAATGGGCAGGCGAATTTTAAAACCCACAGGGACTCTTTCTGGCCACAATAGTGATGGGAAAGTTGTTTGAAGGGGATTAACACCTGGACTGTAGCGTGCCGGAGGGGGATCCATGGCAAAACTCCCATGGAAAATTACATAGTTGATGCAGAGTCTGGTTTTAATCCATAAAGGGCATAAATCACCTAACATTCCTAAATTGTTTGGAATAACGTGCTTTAAAACATCAGGTATGATGTTGTATCGATCAGGTAGTGTAAGGGTTACGCCCGCTTCACAGTGACAGACCAAACTCCTGCAGCGGGTACAACATCATCATCATCACACCGTACATCCATGTGTGTAATGCTGCCTGACTGAGACATATTTCTGTTATCTACATCCTCTGGCAATAATGGTTGCGCATCACTCATTTCTTCCAACTGATGTGTAAATAACTCCTCTGACAGATCAAGTGAAGCGGCTGTGGTGCTAGTGTTGGTGGTGGCGGCAGGCGGGCTAGTGGTAACTTGAGAGGTGCTGCCCGAAGATAAGCTGGAGGAGGATGGTGCGTCAAGGTTCGGAGCGGAAGCTATATAAGATTGGGTGTCCTGTGTTAAAAAGTCAACTATGTCCTCAGAACTTTTCGAGTTCATGGTACGTGGCCTCTGAACACTGGGCATTATTCTAGGGCCAAAAGGAATCACAGCACCACGACCAGAACGGCACCTGCGGGGTGGCCTGCCTCTGCCTGTCATTTTTTATTAAATGTACACTTACACTTCTATTAAACAAGATATGAGTGGTGCCACTGGGCAAGTGGGCACAGTATACGCTGTGAGCCTGACACAAAAAAGCAGACTGATGTTTCACAGTCCAAAAAGTTTTAATTTTTTTAAATGTACACTTACACTACTATTAAACAAGATATGAGTGGTGGCACTGGGCAAGTGGGCACAGTATACGCTGTGAGCCTGACACAAAAAAGCAGACTGATGTTTCACAGTCCAAAAAGTTTTTTTTTTTTTTAAATGTACACTTACACTACTATTAAACAAGATATGAGTGGTGGCACTGGGCAAGTGGGCACAGTATACGCTGTGAGCCTGACACAAAAAAGCAGACTGATGTTTCACAGTCCAAAAAGTTTTTACATTTTTAAATGTACACTTACACTACTATTAAACAAGATATGAGTGGTGGCACTGGGCAAGTGGGCACAGTATACGCTGTGAGCCTGACACAAAAAAGCAGACTGATGTTTCACAGTCCAAAAAGTTTTTTTTTTTTTTAAATGTACACTTACCCTACTATTAAACAAGATATGAGTGGTGGCACTGGGCAAGTGGGCACAGTATACGCTGTGAGCCTGACACAAAAAAGCAGACTGATGTTTCACAGTCCAAAAAGTTTTTTTTTTTTTTAAATGTACACTTACACTACTATTAAACAAGATATGAGTGGTGGCACTGGTCAAGTGGGCACAGTATACGCCGTGAGCCTGACACAAAAAAACAGACTGATGTTTCACAGTCCAAAAAGTTTTTATTTTTTTAAATGTACACTTACACTACTATTAAACAAGATATGAGTGGTGGCACTGGGCAAGTTGGCACAGTATACGCTGTGAGCCTGACAAAAAAATGCAGACTGATGTTTCACAGTCCAAAAAGTTTTTTTTTTTTTAAATGTACACTTACACTATTACTAAACAAGATATGAGTGGTGGCACTGGGCAAGTGGGCACAGTATACGCTGTGAGCCTGACACAAAAAAGCAGACTGGTGTTTAACAGTCCAATTTTTTTTTTTTTAAATGTACACTTACACTACTATTAAAGGGACACTGAACCCAAATTTTTTCTCTTGTGATTCATATAGAGCAAGCAATTTTAAGCAACTTTCTAATTTACTCCTATTATCAATTTTTCTTCGTTCTCTTGCATTCTTTATTTGAAAAAGAAGGCATCTAAGCTAAGGAGCCAGCCAATTTGTGGTTCAGCACCATGGACAGCACTTGTTTATTGCTGTCCAATCAGCAAGGACAACCCAGGTTGTTCACCAAAAATGGGCCGGCATCTAAACTTAAATTCTTGCCTTTAAAATAAAGATACCAAGAGAATGAATAAAATTTGATCATAGGAGTAAATTAGAAAGTTGCTTAAAATTGCATGCTCTATCTGAATCATGAAAGAAAAAATTTGGGTACAGTGTCCCTTTAAACAAGATATGAGTGGTGGCACTGGGCAAGTGGGCACAGTATACGCTGTGAGCCTGGCACACACGCTGGCAGCCAGGCAACTGCAATTAGATTACACTAGCAGACTGATGTTTCACAGTCAAAACTTTTTTTTTTTTAAATTTACACTACTGTTACACCAGATATGAGTGGTGGCACTGGGCAATTAAGCTTTGCACACACGCTGGCAGACAGGCAACGGCAATTAGATTACACTAGCAGACTGATGTTTCACAGTCAAAAAAGTTTTTTTTTTAAATTTACACTACTGTTACACCATATATGAGTGGTGGAACTGGGCAAGTGGGCCTGGCACACACGCTGGCAGGCAAGCATCTGTAATTAGATTACACTAGCAGACTGATGTTTCACAGTCAAAATTTTTTTTTTTTTTTTAAATTTACACTACTGTTACACCATATATGAGTGGTGGCACTGGGCAAGTGGGCACAGTATACGCTGTGAGCCTGACACAAAAAAGCAGACTGATGTTTCACAGTCCAAAATTATTTTTTTTTAAATGTACACTTACACTACTATTAAACAAGATATGAGTGGTGGCAGTGGGCAAGTGGGCACAGTATACGCTGTGAGCCTGGCACACATGCTGGCAGCCAGGCCACTGCAATTAGATTACACTAGCAGACTGATGTTTCACAGTCAATTTTTTTTTTTTTTTTTAAATTTACACTACTGTTACACCAGATATGAGTGGTGGCACTGGGCAATTAAGCCTGGCACACACGCTGGCAGACAGGCAACGGCAATTAGATTACACTAGCAGACTGATGTTTCACAGTCAAAAAAGTTTTTTTTTTAAATTTACACTACTGTTACACCATATATGAGTGGTGGCATTAGTTGGCAAGTGGGCCTGGAACACATGCTGGCAGGCAGGCAACTGCAATTAGATTACACTAGCAGACTGATGTTTCACAGTCCAAAAAGTTTTTTTTGTTTAAATTTACACTACTGTTACACCAGATATAAGTGGTGGAACTGGGCAAGTGGGCCTGGCACACACGCTGGCAGGCAAGCATCTGCAATTAGATTACACTAGCAGACTGATGTTTCACAGTCAAAAAAGTTTTTTTTTTTAAATTTACAATACTGTTACACCAGATATGAGTGGTGGCACTGGGCAAGTGGGCACAGTATATGCTGTGAGCCTGACACAAAAAAGCAGACTGATGTTTCACAGTCCAAAAAATATTTATATTTTTAAATGTACACTTACACTACTATTAAACAAGATATGAGTGGTGGCACTGGGCAAGTGGGCACAGTATACGCTGTGAGCCTGACACAAAAAAGCAGACTGATGTTTCACAGTCCAAAAACTTTTTTTTTTTTTAAATGTACACTTACACTACTATTAAACAAGATATGAGTGGTGGCACTGGGCAAGTGGGCACAGTATACGCTGTGAGCCTGACACAAAAAAGCAGACTGATGTTTCACAGTCCAAAAACTTTTTTTTTTTATAAATGTACACTTACACTACTATTAAACAAGATATGAGTGGTGGCACTGGGCAAGTGGGCACAGTATACGCTGCGAGCCTGGCACAAAAAAGCAGACTGATGTTTCACAGTCCAAAAAGTTTTTATATTTTTAAATGTACACTTACACTACTATTAAACAAGATATGAGTGGTGGCACTGGGCAAGTTGGCACAGTATACGCTGTGAGCCTGACACAAAAATGCAGACTGATGTTTCACAGTCCAAAAAGTTTTGTTTTTTTTAAATGTACACTTACACTACTACTAAACAAGATATGAGTGGTGGCACTGGGCAAGTGGGCACAGTATACGCTGTGAGCCTGACACAAAAAAGCAGACTGATGTTTCACAGTCCAAATTTTTTTTTTTTAAATGTACACTTACACTACTATTAAACAAGATATGAGTGGTGGCACTGGGCAAGTGGGCACAGTATACGCTGTGAGCCTGGCACACACGCTGGCAGCCAGGCCACTGCAATTAGATTACACTAGCAGACTGATGTTTCACAGTCAACAATTTTTTTTTTTTAAATTTACACTACTGTTACACCAGATATGAGTGGTGGCACTGGGCAAATAAGCCTGGCACACACGCTGGCAGACAGGCAACGGCAATTAGATTACACTAGCAGACTGATGTTTCACAGTCAAAATTTTTTTTTTTTAAATTTACACTACTGTTACACCAGATATGAGTGGTGGCACTAGTTGGCAAGTGGGCCTGGCACACATGCTGGCAGGCAGGCAACTGCAATTAGATTACACTAGCAGACTGATGTTTCACAGTCAAAAAAGTTTTTTTTGTTTAAATTTACACTACTGTTACACCAGATATGAGTGGTGGAACTGGGCAAGTGGGCCTGGCACACACGCTGGCAGGCAAGCATCTGCAATTAGATTACACTAGCAGACTGATGTTTCACAGTCAAAAAAGTTTTTTTTTTAAATTTACACTACTGTTACACCAGATATGAGTGGTGGCACTGGGCAAGTGGGCACAGTATACGCTGTGAGCCTGGCACACACGCTGGCAGGCAGGCAACTGCAATTAGATTACACTAGCAGACTGATGTTTCACAGTCAAAAATTTTTTTTTTTAAATTTACACTACTGTTACACCAGATATGAGTGGTGGCACTGGGCAAGTGGGCCTGGCACACACGCTGGCAGGCAGGCAACTGCAATTAGATTACACTAGCAGACTGATGTTTCACAGTGAAAAAAGTTTTTTTTTTATAATTTACACTACTGTTACATCAGATATGAGTGGTGGCACTGGGCAAGGGGCTTGGCAGGCAGGCAACTGCAATTAGATTACACTAGCAGACTGATGTTTCACAGTCAAAAAAGTTTTTTTTTTTAAATTTACACTACTGTTACACCAGATATGAGTGGTGGCGCTGGGCAAGCGGGCCTGGCACACACTCTGGCAGGCAGGCAACTGCAATTAGATTACACTAGCAGACTGATGTTTCATAGTCAAATTTTTTTTTTTAATTTACACTACTGTTACACCAGATATGAGTGGTGGCACTGGGCAAGTGGGCCTGGCACACACGCTGGCAGGCAGGCAACTGCAATTAGATTACACTAGCAGACTGATGTTTCACAGTCAAAAAAGTTTTTTTTTTATAATTTACACTACTGTTACATCAGATATGAGTGGTGGCACTGGGCAAGTGGCTTGGCAGTCAGGCAACTGCAATTAGATTACACTAGCAGACTGATGTTTCACAGTCAAAAAAGTTTTTTTTTTTAAATTTACACTACTGTTACACCAGATATGAGTGGTGGCACTGGGCAAGTGGGCCTGGCACACACGCTGGCAGGCAGGCAACTGCAATTAGATTACACTAGCAGACTGATGTTTCACAGTCAAAAAAGTTTTTTTTTTTTTAATTTACACTACTGTTACACCAGATATGAGTGGTGGCACTGGACAAGTGGCTTGGCAGGCAGGCAACTGCAATTAGATTACACAGGGGGGAAAAAAAAAAGCAGACTGATGTTCTAGCCCTAAAAAGGGCTTTTTGGGGTGCTGTCCTTACAGCAGAGATCAGATGAGTCCTTCAGGACTGTAGTGGACACTGAATACACTAGCCTAGCTATCAATTTCCCTATTAAATCAGCAGCAGCTACACTGTCCCTCCTCTCACTAAGAATGCAGCTTCCAAATGAATCTAAAATGGATGCTGTCCAGGAGGTAGGAGGGCCTGGGAGGGAGTGTCTGCTGCTGATTGGCTGGAATGTGTCTTCTGACTGTGAGGTACAGGGTCAAAGTATTACTCAATGATGACGAATAGGGGGTGGATCGAACATTGCATATGTTTGGCCGCCGCGGCGAACGCCGACATGCCGGGAACTATTCGCTGGCGAACTATTCGTGACATCACTATGCTCCACTCATAATTTAGCCCCATGTCAGAGAACACAGAGATGATATAATTGCTAAAGAAGAGTCTAGCAGCATTGCTCGTCACTTTACTTTACTGACTGCCATGGGTCAAGGCCTGATTGTCTGAGATTTGTATGAATTGATAAAGGTCTTACTAATGGCAGAGGAGGAAAACATATGGATAGATGTTTACTGCAAAAAGAGAATAGATAGATCTATAAATTGATAACCATGAGTCCAAGAAGTCTAAGTGAAAAAATTGAATTTACATGTTTCCTTTAAGTAAATATCTATGTATAAATGAAGGATTGGATTATCTATGTCTCTTTAATTGATCACTTCTGTTTTCCTCTGCTGCCTCTACAAACTATTCTTGTAATAAGTATTATTATTATCAGTTATTTGTAGAGTGCCAACAGTGCTAAAGACATTGTTCTAATATGCAAGGGAACAGTTATCAGAGGCAAAGGAATAGGGGGCCCTGCCAAGAGTTTCACTGTTGTAAATCATCTCTCATGAGGGTGATCTACAGAGCATCTAAGCTCGAAGGTTTACATGCCAAGGGGGTTCAGGGGGATAGTTAAATAGGAGAGGGACTAAGGTAGAAAAATGTTATTGTAAATTATATGCAACACTGAACAGTAGAGTCTTTAAGGAGAGTTTAAAAGTTTCAAAACTAGGGGAGAATCATGTAGAACGAGGCAGAGAGTTCCACAAAATAGGGGCCAGTCTGGAGAAGTCTTGTAGATGGGAATGTGAGGAGGTGACAAGAGAAGAGGAGAGAAGGAGGTCATGAGCAGATAGAAGGGGATGGGAGGGTAAGTATCTTGAGTCTAGGTTGGAGATATAGGAAGGAGCAGTGTTATTGAGCGCTTAAAAGTTATAGTCAGGATTTTATGTTTTATTCTGGAGGTTAGAAGAAGCCAGTGAAGGGACTGGCAGAGAGGTGCAGCAGATGAGGAGCGACGTGTAGGGAAGATCAACCCAGCAGAGGCATTTTTTATGGATTGTAAGGGAGATAGACTGCAGATAGGGAGCCCGGAGAGGATGGAGTTGCAATAGTCAAGGCGGGAAATGATGAGAGAGTGGATTAAAGTCTTAGTTGTGTCTTGTGTGAGGAAGTGGCAAATTTGGAAGATGTTTTTGAGGTGGAGGCGGCAAGAATTGGCCAAAGACTGGATGAGGGGAGTGAAATAGAGATTGGAATCAAGTGTGACCTCAAGATATCAGGCATGCGGGGTTGGGGTATTGATGTTATTATCAACAGTCAGAGAAAGTTGGGGGGTGGGGATTTTGGTTGAAGGGGGGGGATAAGGAGCTCAGTTTTTGAGAGATTTAGCTTAAGGTAGTGAGAGGACATCCAGGATCAAATATTAGAAAGATAGTTAGTGACACGAGTTAGTAAGGAAGGGGATAGGTCTGGTGTAGAGATGTAGATTTGGGTATCATTAGCATACAAATGGTATTGAAACCTATGGGACTGTATTAAGGAACCTAAGGATGATGTGTAAATTGAGAAGAGAAGGGGACCGAGGACAGAGCCTTTTGGTACCCCAACATACAGTGGTAAAGGGTCAGAGGATGTGCCAGAGAAGGTAACACTAAAGGTCCGGTTAGACAGGTAAGAGGAGCGCCACAAGAGAGCTGTGTTACAGATGCCGAAGGATTGGAGAGTTTGGAGCAAGAGAGTGTGGTCAACTGTGTCAAAGGCTGCAGACAAATCGAGAAGGAAAACAAAGAAAAGTGGCTTTTAGATTTTGCTGTAATTAGGTCATTAGTAACTTTAATGATTGAAGTTTCTGTGGAGGGTTGTGGGCGAAATCCAGATTGCAATGGGTCAAGAAGGAGTTTACTGTGAGGAAATGTGATAAACGTGTATATATGAGCCTTTCCAGAAGTTTTTAGGCAAGGGGGAGTAGGGAAATAGGGCAGTAGTTGGTGGGAATGATGGATAAAGAGAAGATTTTTTGAGGATAGGTGTAATTAGTGCATGTTTAAGGGATGAGGGAAATATATCTGTGCTGAGGGAGAGATTAAAAATATGTGTGAGGATAGGAGTAAGAGTAGGAGAGAGGGAGGGCAGTAATTATGAGGGGATGGGATCAAGGGGACAGGTAGTGAGGTAAGAGGAAGATAAAAGGGCAGAAATTTCTTCAGTTTTAGAAGCGAAAAAAGTCTGTGGCTTTGCAGATTTTGGACATTGGTGATTGATTGAGGGGGTTGGGGACTGGTAGTGTGTTGAGAGATTATTTCGTTTCTGATGGAATCTATTTTGTTGTTTTGCAAAATCTTGAACTGAGAAAAAAGTGGAAATAGGAGGTGGGGGTGGGTGAAGAAGGGTGTTAAAAGTGGAGAATAGACATTTTGGGTTTGAAGAAAGAGTAGAGATAAGAGAAGTAGTCCTGCTTGGAGAGGTTAAGGGCAGACTAGTAGGAGTTTAAGACGAACTTGTATTGAAGGAAGTAAGCTGAACAACGGTATTTTCTCCAATGTAGCTCAGCAGTGCGTAAACATCTATTTAGGTAGTGTGTCAGAGTAGGATGCCAGGGCTGAGGACAAGTACGTGACTTTTTGGCTATGGTAGGAGGTGCCAAATTGTCAATGACTGCTGTAAGAGTGGAATTATTGACAGATAGATTGGTCAGGGCATGAAAAGGAGGAGATAAAAGAGAGTGGAGGTGCGAGAGAGTTTAAGAGATGTTGCAGATCTAGTGACTTAATGCTCCTGTGGAATTTGGTGTGAGGGCTAGAAGGAGGGAGGGCAGTAGGAATTGCTGAGATATTACAAGTGATGAGATGATGGTCAGAAAGAGGAAAGGGGGAATTTGTGAAGTTTGAGAGAGAGCATCGATAGCTGATAATCAGGTCAAGGGAGTGTCCATCTTTGTGAGTGGGAGAGTCAGACCATAGTGACAGACCATAAGAGGAAGTGATCTGGAGAAATTTTATGCAGCAGGGGCAGTGGGAATGTTGACAGGGAGGTTGAAATGCCCAAGGATGAGGGCAGGGATGTCTGAGGAGAGGGAATAAGGTAGCCAGGATGTAAAATGATCAAGAAACTGAGTTGAGGAACCAGGGGCGCGAACTATAATAGCAACATGTAGGGGGGCGATATATTATAGCAACACATAGAGAGAGAGGAGAGAATAGGATAATCATGTGGGTTTCGAAGGAAGAAAGGTGCAATAAGAGGAAAGTAAAATACCTAAACCACCTCTTTGCCTGTTTCCAGGCCTCGGTGTGTGACTGAAGTGTAGACCCCCATGTGGAAGTGCAGCAGGGGAAGCTGTGTCTGAGGGGGAGAGCCAGGTATGCACTATCATTCTGCAATGTGTGCCTTGTATAAATATCAGGGATTTAATTTCCCTTAATGTAAACAGCTATTTTTGTTGGAGTCCTGCTACAATAATAAGTCAGAATATAATGCAAAGACCTCTATAAAGTTTTGTAACTTTGTTATTATTTAATATGTAACAATTTGTGCAAAACGGCTATATGTGGCTACTTTCAATTAAATATTGCTGTAAACTTTCAAAGCCTTCTCAGGGGAGTGTGGTATTGGTGTTGAAAAAATGGACCACTCTTGTGGAATGTTAGAAGCCTGAAAGAAGTCCCAGCGTCTTTGTGTACAGGGGTGAAACGTGCGCCGGCAGTTATCCTGCTGTGGTGGACCTGGCACTAAGGTAACTGTTAAGCTTAAGCACTCATCTGGAATTAGTGGTCAGTTCTCCCTTCCATTTCTGGGTTACATCAGCGCTATAATTTCCTAGTGCCAGACAGGGTCTTGCCGTGCTTCTACCTAGTTTGTAATACTATAGCTGGCTTCTATAATTTGTGTCTACAGTCACATTTTTTTATTTTACATGAGTGGTTTTTGGGTATTCCTAAGCATCAATTCATATATGCCACTTTTGTATATGCATTTATATGTGTTTTTACCATAGCACTGTCTATGTCATACATGTGTGCACACTTTAATCTGTTTCTTTTAATGCATGGTATGGCCATATTAGTGATATGTAACGTGGCAGCTTTTTCTATTTCTGCTACTTGTTTTGTAACCAATAAAGGTGTTAACTTTATGAGTGTTGAATTCCCTGTCTTTTTTTCGATGGATGTATTATTGTCCATTATATACTCTTTCTATTTTAAGTGACAAGGAATGCAGCATGATTTATTGATAAGAAATATTAACCCTATTTTAAATGTTCAACAGAGAGACATAGCACCAAAACCCTAAAAACAATATTCATAAAACATATTTTAAAAGTCACATGATCTGACCTAAGCCGGCTACCCCAGTGTCATGCTGTCAGCAGTGTTATCAGGAAGAGGAAAGACACAGGCCCAATAAACATGTAAGATAGACCAGGATGCACCTAGTTTGGTTGTTTGCTTTGTAACCAATGAAGGTGTTAACTTTATGAGTGCTTAATTCCCTGTGTTTTTTTGATGGATGTATTATTGTCCATTATATACTCTTTCTATATTAAGTGACAAGGAATGCCGCACAATTATTTATTGGTAAGAAATATTAACCCTATTTCAAATGTTCAACAGAGAGACATAGCACCAAAAACCCTAAAAACAATATTCATAAAACATATTTTAAAAGTCACATGATCTGACCTATGCTGGCTGCCCCAGTGTCATGCTGTCCGCAGTGTTATCAGGAAGAGGGAAGACACAGGACCAATGAACATGTAAGATAGACCAGGATGCACCTAGTTTGGTTGTTGTCAAGTACATCATTGGCTCCCTCCTTACAGCTCACAGCAGGTCAAAGCTGTTTAATCCCTTTGCAATCAAAGGGGATAAGCTGCTAGTAACATTTCTTATATATCTCTCTTATCCATCCCCCTCACTCTCCCCACTCTCCTCTCTCCCTCTTGTTTCTCTCTCTCTTTACTCTCTTCTCTCTTACCCTCACCTGTTATATATAATTCCCTCCTCTTCCCGCTTTTATCTCTGAACATCCTCTTTTTCTTTACTTTCTCTCTCTCTGTCGATCCCATTTTCTCTCTCTCCCTCTTCATGTTTACTCCCTTTTTTTCTCACTTTTTCCCCTCTCTTCACTTTCTTCTCCCTATCCATCTCTCCTCACCTTTATTCACTCTCACTCACCTTTTTTTCACTCTCTCTCTCTCTCTCTCTCTCTCTCTCTCTCTCAATCTCTCTCCCCCCCCCACACACACACACACACACACTGGAAGGTGCTCATCTATTACCTTACCTCTTCCTTGGGAAATTGTGTATCCTACAGAGCCTCATTTTCTCTCTAAACTAGGGACTCTTTGACCATCAGGTCCATAAGAAGTAATGGAGCTCTCTGGGAAGCTGGAGTTGTCACTTTTATTTAAAATAGAAAAGTGCAATGTCATTTGTAAAAGATACACATAAGTAAACAAAATGACACTAATTTGTTAAAGTTACACAGAAACTGTCAAAGCATAATCATAATTTGTAAAATCACAATCCTAAATACACTGCTTTATACAGAATCTTAATGTATTAAAATACAAAATAGAAAATGCAAAGCTTAAATTTAATAAGACTTAAAGGACATAGGGCTCCACTTATCAAACATTAATCTGACAAGGTTTGCTGCCATGAACCTCATACACCCATCCTCGCAGCGAGTGGGCTGCATTTGAGGTCTTAAGGTTTCTGTTACTTAACTAGCATTTTGGGCTCACTTAAACAAGCCGTGAACACTAGGGTTTTAAAGCAGCAAAGGGGAGTCCCTTATCTGAAGTTTAGAATAATATAAAACACAAAGCATAATGTGTAAATGCAACAGAACTCTCATGGCATGCAGTGCTACATTGCACTGGGCTTGTCTCTCCTTCACAGAAATGCAGGGAATGCCCTTTGGAGAAGTATAGCAAAATCTGTCTTTTCAGAATTTCACTAGGGATCTTGCAGTGCTGGAGGATCATTTTATATCATCTCATCTGACAGAGAGGTTTATATCATCCGGCCCATAGAGTGAATTTCAGCCAAACATGACACATTAAAGAAAAACTGCAGATCTAGCTACCTTTAACCAACATGGAAAAGACCTAAGAAGCTATAATAGAAAATCAATATTTATAATGCATATGATAGCTGCTCTAGAACGTTACCTATATTAATATATAAAAATTTTTAAAATGTTACCATTTCAGTGCCAAGCTGTCTGACACATGGCTAAGTGGCCTTCCATGGCTTATCTCTTTAATATGGGAAGATGTATTAATGCAGGGGATGCACCCTCCATTCAGTATTTGAAATTGACCTCTCTATTAACAATGTTTATAACATACAAACACAAACATAATTGTATTTGTTGGTAGTTCTGTATTATGGTGTTGATTGGTAGTCTTAAAGATGGTTTATGCAACATCTATCTATCTATCTATCTATCTATCTATCTATCTAACTGTCTGTCTAGTTAGTTGTGAACATTTGCAATCAACAATTCTGTATCAATATTTCACTTACTGAACCCATAATTTAATTTAAATTGGAGGTGGAAAACTTCAGAGGGTATTAGCTTGGATCTCTGTTTAATAATATTACATTTGTTAATCCTGTAAATAAGAGGGGCTGACATTTAGAAAACCAGATCAACATGTATAGAAATTAAAATGATATGGTTTCTCCTTTGATAGCCAACAAACCATCTAAGCTTTTTAAGTGGTATATTTTATTCAGTACAAGTAGGGAATTAATAATAATAAAAAAAAAACTTCTCTACTTAAAAAGAAATGATTTTCCCCAGCTGGTTTGTCAACAGATAAAAGCATAAAATACAGTCAGAACGACTTGTCCCACCCTGTCTCTTCTTTTGGGTACCTGCTGTGAAAACTCAAATTTATATTTAAACTCTTGGCTGAGATTATCTCATAAATCTTTCCCATGATCTGTGTTTTTAAATTCTTTGCTGCACTAAGTACGCGCTGTATTAGATAACACGACCTTGATAACTTCATTTAGCTGAACTAATGTTGCTCCGTGTGGGTTTATTTTCATGGAACAAGAAGCATTGCATGTGTAAAATCTTGAACCGACTTCATTTGATCAATCCCTGCAGACATGAAGACAGATGCTTTCAATTAAAGGGTAGGTGCTGCTCTAGATCAAGCCGATCAGGCCAAAAACGAAGAACTAACTGTTCATGCAGCATCCCACAGTCCAACAAGAAAAGTCAAGGGGGAGGGGATGGTTGTGGCATCCTTTACAAGGAAGAAGGGGGAAATATGCTATAAAAAGTTCATTTCTTCCAGGCACTGATCATTGGCCTCTGACAAAATCTGTTTACAACAAAGTAGTGAAATCATTTTGGGTAGAGGAATGTCAAATGTTCTACCATTTATTGGTGGTTTACGCTATTATGACCTTGAAAAGGATTTCAGAAATGTGTTGCAGATGGATTATCTTGATTTCCCTTACCAATAACAGACACTATAGTTCAGGAAGATGTTAAAAGTAGTGTTGTGAAGTATTAAATGTTTAATTTACCATCTGCAATGAGTGTTAGTCTTGTCTTGACATATATAATTAATAAAGATGGCTTTTTATATGTCTATTGCTGGAAGGAACCAATACTATAACTTGCCTATTTCAGACATTAAGGGCTAGATTACAAGTGAAGCTGTAATTTAATATGTGCCTGTAAAGGGGCAAATTTGCCCATTTATGGGTGCACGTTAAATAAGAAGTCATTACAAGTGGCTGGTTAATGCTACCGCAAGCTCGCGGTAGCACTTTGCGCTAGAATTTATTAACCAGAGATCAGATCTCTGGTTAATGAAAAAAATGTCCCCCATCTTTTCCCCAAAATACAGTGTACAGTTCATTTATTAATAAAAAAAATATGAGCATCTTTTTTATATTTAAAATAACTGCACAAAGCAGTTATAAGGGGTTAAAGTGATGGGGATGTTGGGTGTTAGAAAAAAAAAAAACAGCACTGAAAAGTGCCTTTACATAGTGTTCTATGGGGACAGTGTTTTATACTGCAAATATATATATATGCTTATATACATATATATTTATTATATTATATTTATACTTATGTGTTAATATGTGTATATACACATATAGGGGTCAATTTATTAAGGTGTGGACGGACATGATTCGCTGTATCGTATCATGTGCGCTGCACATCGATAAATGCCGCCAGCAAACACTGTCGACATTTATCATTGCACCAGCAGTTCTGGTGAACTGCTGGTGCGATGCCGTCCCCTGCTGATTCGCAGCTAATCAGCCGCTAACAGGGGGTGTTAATCAACCCGATCGTATCCAATCGGGCTGATTACTGTCCGCCACCTCAGAGGTGGTGGACGAGTTAAGGAGCAGCGATCTTAGGACCGCTGCTTCTTAACTTCTGCTTCAGGCAGATCTGAAGTGGAGTGGGTCGGAAGCAGCATCCTCTGCTTCATAAATCAACCCCATACTGTAAACAAATAAATATATATGAATATTCATATACATATATATTTTACATTTGCTGCCCAACGCTGTGCGACTTACCCCCTGCTCTGCGCTAGGTTCTTTGCCGTGTCTGACAGCATCAGAACGAGGCTCCCATTGGAGCCTATGGAATCGCACTCTCGTGAGCTCGCGCTCAACTTGTAATACCAGAGCATTATTGCGTGTGCCAGCAATTTTGCGCTCCACTCATAATCTATCCCTAAAAGGATGGTCAACCAGAAAAGTCTATAATAAATAACCCAAATTCTATTTTCTTACTTTCTCTCTTTCTTTCTCACTCTCTCTTTCTTTCTCACTCTCTCTCTATCTCTCTTTCTTTCTCTATTTTTTTCTTTCTCTCTTTTTCTCTTCTTTTTTCTTCCTTTCTATCTCTCTCTCGCTCTCTTTCTTTTTCCGTTTCTCTCTCTATTTCTTTATTCCTCTCTCTCTCTCTCTCTCCATCTCTTTCTCTCTGTCTCCTCGCTCTCTCTTTCTTTCTTTCTTTCTTTCTTTCTCTCATGCCAAAGTTTATTTTCATTATTAGAAATTACAAAACATGGAAAACTTAGTTCCCCAATCAAGTATATATTGTATTATTATGTTATATTGCTAAATTCCTGAGTGAGTATAAATGGATAGAATAGAAGAGTGTCACAGGGCTAAACGAGAGAACAAATGAGAAGGCTCAACCTTACTTAAATTATTTCAATCAATGTTAATAAGCTACAGGGCTGCTTGTGCTCCGGGGTCTTTCTGTACCTGTGTATTGTTATAATTCTCTAGGTAAACTAATTTACTTGCATTGCCTCCTATCTGACCTTTTTGCTTGTTTTGACTATTCTTATGGATTCTCCCTGATACCTCTCTTGCCCACTACCTTCCGACCTCTGGCTTGGCTGTGCCTTTTCTTACAGATCATGATTTTGGATTGGTTTATTCCTGTCTGGCTCTGTCTATTTGGCTTGGACTGTACTTATCTTCTATTTAGTGATTCTGACCTATTCCTGCTCGAAAGTTGCCAAACCTGTTTTTTCTTGACTATACATTGGCCACTGGATTTAATTATTTGACACTTCCCAACTTAAGAGTCCTTTCCTGGACAGACATTATACTACTACACCATGATACATTCATCATTTGAAGTTCAGACTAAGTGCTATTGCATTGTCTTTTTATCATGCATTTTTTGATTATGCAAATCTACTGTATTTAATGGTCCTTTAACAATAATCTAAGCCTTTGTGTTCTGTGATAATTTACCAGTTCTAAATATTAAAATTATTAACCAATTTTTAAAAATTAGCTTGTTAACCTAATATATCTGTCTACAGAATATAACCTGTAAAATATGTTTGGTGCAAAGTGTTAACCAGAATATTTCTTTAGTTTAAAAAAAGAAAATAGCCTTAAATCCATTACTAGTTAAAATGCCATTTAATACTGTGTTCCTATAAATGAAATCTATGATTTACTGAAACCAATCAAGTATCATACTTTGTTTTATACCTGGTAATATATCTTACTGAAGTTTCAGGAAAAAAATCACTAAATATTTTATTATCCAGGCATTTTCACACTTCTCTAATCCCTCTTACAACATGAACAGATTATAGGATTCCAAATTCATATTGCAAGCCCATTTCACCCAGAACATCCCGTTTCCTTTTTTATCCTGAAAAATTGAGTGAGAGATTCTCATTTCTTGCATCAACAGTCCACATGTATCAGTGGAAAGACATATGCTTCTTGGAAAGCCATCTGTTTGATGAAGTAATATCTATATTCAGCAACTTAAGCCAGTGTCAGTTTTAAGTACAAGAAAGAATTCTAAGTCAAAGCCTGGTTTATTTCCTTTGCCAATATGGAAGTATTTTTTTTTTTTATTCTAAAATATTGTACAGGTAGCCCTCAGTATACGCCGGGGTTAGGTTCCAGAAGGAATGGTTGAAAATCGAAACCGTTGTAAATTGAAACCCAGTTTATAATGTAAGTCAATGGGAAGTGGGGGAGATAGGTTCCAGGCCCCTCTCAAAATTGTCATAAGTAACACCTAATACATTATATTTAAAGCTTTGAAATGAAGACTTTAAATGTTAAAATGCATTATAAACCTAATAAAATAATCACACAACACAGAATATATAATTAAACTAAGTTAAATGAACAAAAATATTTGCTAAACAGCATTATAAACCTTAATAAAATAATCACACAACACAGACTTCACTTGCATTTTTCTGCAAACAGTTCTTTCTATGCATTCCAATCTGGACTGATTTATAGACAGGAAGATCTTGTTCCTTTGAAATCTGCTCGATAGCTCAGGTCTGGTTAAACTGATTAATTTCAGCTTGCTTAGCTGCGCTGCAACACAAGCGGACAGCTCCACCTACTGGCTATTTTAATAAATGCACTGCTTCTCAATAGCAGTCACATGACTGGAAAAAAGGTTGTCATTCTGAAACGGTGTAAATTGAACCGTTGTAAAACGAGGGCCACCTGTATATATAAAATGTTTCCAGCAAGAAAGTAAACATCTTCTAATAGCTTTCTCTAGAGTCTAATCCAGTTCATTAGAAGTGAAAAACTAAACAATTAGCACTGTTGTTTCCATTTGTGTTTTCATTGTCTTTTTGTTAAAAGGACATAAAGGCCAAGATAACAAGAGCACTATCAATATTAGCGGCCCATGCTAAAGTTTGAACACAATCTAGTATTACATATATATATGACAGATAGCTCAGCATGCTAAGGCACTGTGGATGAGTGCTGTAACAACCCAATGGTTGCAGGTTCGATCCCCGGCGGGGGCCCCTTAGCCTTTCATCCTTCCAAGGTCGATAAAATGAGCTGCGTCTTGAGACCCTTACAGGTGATTGGCTGCGCTTTACAAGTACCCAATACATATATATAGCATTTTCTTTATAGTTAAGTATTTTTTAAAAGGGACATTAAACACTTTGAGATGGTAAAATAAAATGATAAGCTTTATACAACTCTACAATATACTTTCATTATTTATTTTCCGGGCCGTCTTTAACATGGGGCAAAAAGGGCAGTTTCCCCAAGCCTATGACAAAAGGCATATATGTGTACCTACCAATCACCAGCTACCTCCTAGTAGTACTTTGCTGCTTCTGAACTTACCTAGGATAATGCTTGTCAACAAACAATACCAAGAGCACAGAGTCAGTTTGATAACAGAAGCATATTGAAAAGCCTCTTGAAATTGCATGCAGTATCTGAGCCAAAAGTCAAAAGTAGAGAATAAAGAATTAATCTAGAAATAATTGCCTTGTCATGGGGAACTACTTCCAAGTGTGTGGCAGTTGGTTTGGAAATAAACCAAGTCCTTTTAGTTTTAAATTCTGAATTATGCTGCATGGTGATTTATGTAAATATATGCTAAATAGCATGGCTGGTATTTTGTTCCAAGAAAGTTGGTTAACGCTAATCAGAAACTTTATGCATAAAGAACCTCCCACTAATGGTATTCCAGTCCATCAGAGACACTAGTTATTCATTTATGTATTTATGTACTGTATATATATTTTTTTACCAGTTTTTGACTGCTTTAGGGATTATTTAATTTATCATTATCACCCTTAACTACTTGATAACCCAACCTGTTTCCCACAGTATATCTTTTCACATTTTCCTGATTTAAAAAATATGGCTCAAATTATCCATTTTAACTATGAACCGTTGTACACAACAAAATATGATTGTCAGAATGTTTATGATAGAAGCTCATGGGAAAGTAAACAATGAATAAAAAGGCAATCTATTGCAAAGTTTGTAATATAATCATATTCCTAATTACCTGCATTTCTTTTTAAATTGTGTTTGTTTCTGATTTTTGTGCTTATACTTCAGCAACCCAGAGATGATAGCAGGGCAAACGCTATTTTATTTGCTGATTCCTGCCTGCTTACTGACTACTCTACCTGGTTAACCCCTAAATTGATGGACTGTTATACTGTTGCTGATTCCTGCCTGCCTACTGCCAACTCTACCTGGTTAACCCTAAATTGCTGGACTGTTATACTGTTGCTGATTCCTGCCTGCCTACTGACAACTCTACCTGGTTAACCACTAAATTGCTGGTCTGTCTCTTCGTTGCCGAACCCTGCCTGCCTGAACATACTAGCGGTGTGCCCTTGGACTGCTCTGCTGTTGCCCCTATCATTCCGGCTCAACGCCGGGATAACAAGACTACTGGCCGAGTTCAGTCTGATAGAGGAGTATCCCACAAGCATTACACCTCTAGTGTGCTAGCCATCCAGCATAATGCCGATTGGCAACCACGGCTATAGGCTAAAAGGTGAAAATGTCCCCACAATTAAAAAATAGCATTCTGCCGTGGGCAGCAGGAGGTGTTCAGCTCAGCATAAACTGCAGATAAATAAAGGAACTTTCAGCATGACGTTGTTTATGCTTCATGACTGAAGGTCCACTTTATTTATATCACTGGTAACAACTCAAGGATTTGCCATCACTTTAAGTCTGTGTTACCGGTTCATCTGCTTTTACTTCCCTTATTGCAACTCTAATAGCACTTCTATGATTATCCATTCTTATACACATGTTATCACAGGTTTTCCCAATGTACAACACACTGCAAGGCCAGTGCAGCATATATACCAGTTTGCTCTGGAACTCTGAGTAGGATAAATGATTCTATAAAGGGAGGACTTTACTCACTTCTCTGCTCATACTCCTTGTTTTTTTAAATTAAAATATACATACTAATAATTAAAATGTGTGCTGGTTTAAAACTCTGTTTGTTTGTTTGTGTGCACAGTTGTATTCATGTGAGTGAGCTGTATATGTATGTGTTTTAATGTATTTAAGAAACCTTTTTTAACCTATCTGACCTGGTATAGCCTGCATACTAACCCTTCTCAAATCCCAATAATGCAACTGAAAATGATGTCCCATTTTTGTTGTTATGTGGGAGACAATGTATTAATTTCCTAATTCATTGTTGATGTCATGTTCCTTTGGAAAAGTACACAAAAAATCATATCCAGCAAAATATAATTCAACTCTGTCATAAGTAGGAAATTCAGATTTTCCAGTAATTATCACTAATCTACATTAATAAATTTCCTGCTGAGCCATTTCACACTCATGTGCTAGAGCTGTTTTTAGTTGTTTGTCATTTATTACATTTACACATTAACAACAAGGTTACTCCGGATAATACATCTGTTCTAGAGCCCGTGTAAGAAAAACACAATAGCAGCCAAGTTATGTAAATCAGAGTCTTGAATAGTATAACACATGCAGGGTGCCCAAAAAGGTAATACAGCTATTCGGCAGACACAGTCCGCTATACCAATCGCCAATCTTACCGGACTTCAAAAGGACTTCACGATGCACGGGTATGTCAACTCTACCTCTCCAAGTGCTCGTCTGTCTTCACCGGCGTGGCTCGGCATCCTCGTGGATCAACTGCATACCTCTGACGTCACTGGGTCACACCTCTTTCCACATCATCGGGTCTGTTCCTCCTATGGCTTCTCTGATTACAGCTCACACCTCCCCAAAGCCGATATCCGCGGTCAGGCTTGCAAAGCAATACATAACAAATGGACGGCTCCGTGGAATCTTCTAAAAGCACAGCGTTATTTCACAATGATTAAAACAGAAGAATTGGCAGCAACTTGCACACAGAAAGACGGTGTGGCACACCTTTTGTTATGTATTACTTATTACATTTACACATACAAGTACTGTAGAGTTCAACTTTTTTTTTGTTCCATATATCTTTGGTTCAGTCAAGTATTCTCTGTTGATATGGTCATCAGCTAATAACCACCTGGGCATGTGACCCCTACTTTGAAAGAGATGTATCATCATTTTCTTTAAAGGGACAGTCTACTCCAGAATTTTTATTGTTTAAAAAGATAGATAAACCCTTTATTATCCATTCCCCAGTTTTGCATAACCAACACTGTTATATTAATACACATATTACCTCTGTGATTACCTTGTATCTAAGCCTCTGCAGATTGCCCCCTTTATCTCAGTGCATTTGACAGACATGCAGTTAAGCCAGTCAGTGCAGACTCCTAAATAACTCCACGAGAGTGAGCCCAATGTTATCTATATGTCACACATGAACTAGTACTGTCTAACTGTGAAAAACTTCCAAAATGCTCTGAGCTAAGAGGCGGTTTTCAACGGTTTTAGAAATCAGTTTGAGCCTACCTAGGTTTAGCTTTTCAAAAATATCACCAAGGGAACAAAGCAAATTTGATGATTAAAGTAAATTGGAAAGTTGTTTAAAATTGCATGTCCTATCTGAATTATGAAATTTTGACTAGACTGTCCTTTTAAAGAAGGGTAACTTGAGGTGGAGCTAACTACGGAGCTGTCTGGATGCAACACAACAGAGCTCCTCCAATATCTAGGGGAAATTACCGTGTACAAAGAACCACCACCATTCCAAAATGGCTAAAAAGCATGACTTTCATTGTCCCCAGCTAGCGACCTAACTACGGACCACAGCTCATCACATTAGAATACCCATACCGGAGCCCCTGGCGAGCAGCATCTCACACCTGGAGTCTGAGGCATAGCAACAGCTGAAGTCGAGTGCTTTGAGGGGACACTGTTACCCACATCATCGATCGACTCTCCTACCTGTCCGGAGACCTAAGAGCATCTCACAGAGTTCCTCTTCCCTTCATGCGCCTGCTTTGCAACTCCTCTCTGGAGAATCATTAAAAGCCCACGAAAAGACGCCATCTTTCATCCGCAGTCTCCTTGGCACTCAGAGCTCAGTGCCGCATCTGGATCTCAGCCTCCTGATCACAAACGTGCACAAGACCTCCACAGAGGTTCCACAGTTCAGTAAGTTATTGTAATTGTAAGCACACAGATGGCTCTACCTTTTATATTCCCAAAAGCTCATATACTATATCACCAATGACACCGGACTCACAGCTACTGAATATATAGTAGTGCCAGGCTTTACTGTTAAGCAGCCTTAGACATTAAATATTCTAGGAGAGCCCATCTACACCCTATATACCCAGGACTGGATCCTACACTTCTCATAACACTGCTCTCCCGCAGTATATCCTTCTGAAACCAACTAACCATGTGGAGTCACTACTTCCCCTTAAGGCATAATTTAAGCTCGCTGATACAGACCAAATTGTTGGCTTCTTCTTTTAATAACTGACCCAGTTCACAGACATAACTTCTGCAACTACAGTGCGCAGCTTGCCACAGCTCAAATAACAAAAGCAACTCTAGAACCTCATTATTCTAGCTCTGCAATTTAATACCGCCTCTCTCTTCATTATTCTCTAATTACCCTGGGCATGTTTCAAACCTCAGACATCTGAGCATGCACTCTCCTGTGACAAAGTCAGTTTTAGGGCTAATACTCGGTTGGCACCTTACTTTGGCCCTTCTCCCCTTTCTCGCAGGTCCTCATTGCCTGTGGGTCATACCCTCACTCCTTTTACCGACTTTGCCCATATGGGGCACCTCCCCAGGAGGGGGTCTATATTTTGAAAAATTCTCACTTCATCATTTAAAATCAAGCTGGTAAAACTAGCCTATTCTCACTACTAAACTAGTGAGACCAGCCATGCAGTGCTAATTGTTTGACCTTAGGGGTACTGGACAGACTCCCCCCCAGTTCCCATTCTCATCAAGGATGTTATAACCACAAGTTCCTCTCTATACTTCACGGTTAAGGGAAGAAGTAGGGGAATCAACAAGCCCATTAAGATGGCTCACGCCATTAAGAAGAGACAAAAACATCAAGAGAACCCCAAGAGAACGCTAACAGATCATTTCAGTAATAAAAACCTATCAGACCAAGATATATCAGATGATGATTCTAGATATGCCACTGCCTTTCTTAGAAGAGCTTCTAAACCTGATAACCCACTCAAAGACCGTTCAGCTCTGACACAATCAACTTTTCTGGATTCCATCAAAGCTTTGTCTGACAAAATGGACTCTCACTACGCTTCCCTTAAGCAAGATCTCAGGCAATCAGTAAGCGAACTTAAAAGGAATATCTCCTCTCTAGGTCTTAGGTCTTAGGTATAAGTTTATAGGATCGCTATTTGGTTTCATATTTAATATATTACAGTCCTCGTCTGTCTCTTACTAAGAGGATATATGTTATGTCTTAACTACCCGCCTACCCTACCTCACTCTGTAAGAGATCTCACCCATTTAACTTCCTTTACCTCATTCTAGATCATTATATAACTGGGGGGATAACACTTTTCCGGTACCCCCCATCCTCTTCTACTCTACACACAAAACGTACCCATTGCATCTTGTTCACTTTCTCTGTTTGTTCCAGCTGCTCCATACCAGCCTCTATAGAGGTCACGCTAATATAATTCCTCTGTCCTCCCAAACCCTTCCCTAAACTAAAGCGGCTTTTGAGTCATTGACCGCTGACTCACCTTATTTACATTATACTTTTATACTTTTAGCACTATAGTTATATCTGCACATCACCTCTGCACTTAATACAGTCTGGTATACTCATCACCCAATCCTTTGACCCCCACTTAATAAGAGGTTTGAATTGCTCCTCTCCCCCTCTCCTTCACCCCCTTTATGAGGGCTCTGAAAGAAAAAAAAAAGAACTTGCCCAAATGTAGTGCTAATTTTAGGGTGCTAGGGCCCTTTTTTATAGCCCAGAAAACTGTAAAAGACACTCAGGCTAGATTACAAGTGGTAAGCTATTGTTTGCGCACAAGCGATATCGGGTTTTTGTGGCTAAGTTAAATTCCGCCTGCATTACAAGTTGAAAGTAAATGTGCCGGCGCAAGCACAATAACGATTTATGTTAGACTAATTTTAGAGACTTTAGATTTCTGGTTAACTGTTATGTTAGTCATAAAAGTTTCCCAAAACACATCAAAATACATTTAAAAGTACAGTTACACTCATAATAACAATAACTAATAAAATTAATAAAAAAAAAATTGCAATAAAAAGTTGTCCAAAAGTGCTTTTACATAGGGATTCATAGGAACACATGTATAAATATATGTAAGTATATACATATATATATATATGTATATATATATATACTGTATATATAAATGTATTTCTATACATATGTATTTATATGTTTATATATGTATTTACAGACATACAGTATATACACTAGAAATGTGCAGGGAACGAAATTTAGTTTTTGACTAAGTTTTGTTTTAAACTAAATGAAAATCTAATTTACATTTGTTTTTGTTAAAATTAATGTAAATGTTTCAAAGCTACAGGTGTAAAGTTCACCTGTAGCTACTAATGACAGAGGAATGAGAATGGGCTCCCTTCTTTCTAGTCTGGTGTTTCATACCCCTTTGTGTTTTATTGGGGGGTGGGGAATAAAACTGCAACCTCCCCCTCATCAAACACTGTAATATTGTGCACTTGGGGCAGGTGATCACCATCACCATAGCGATCATCTGAAAATTAGAGAGGTATGACAACACATTTTAAAGAGAGTTGAATTCAATCTTTCACACGAGGCATCCCATACCCCTGTAAGATGCAATTGTTTTGTCCTTAAACCGCAATAAGTTGCAGCTGCACTTGCCAAGCATTTTCTCAACTTACCAAAAAGCTTGGTAAAAAAAACACTCAGCATAGTAGTGTGATGGGGAACTGGCCAGTCGTGATCTAAAAAAATCTTAAAAGCTGTAAAATTCCTTGTTTCAGCTATTTTTTAATGAAAATATACACTTATGTGTGGTCCCCCATATGTTGCATTCATTTAACAACAGAAGGTTCCAACATTTTTGTTGGGAGTGCAGATTTCAGGTTAGAATTTCCGCATCTGCTTGAAGTAGAACTGCGCAAGTGCAGTTCACTACGCTCTTTGCGCTGCTTAAACAGTGAATCTGTTTCACCGTAGAGATTCACTGTTTGCTGCAGGGACAACCTAGGGACATGTGATTGCTTTTTTTTTTTAGCCAGTAAGCAGCGCAAAGAGCATAGCGAACAGCACTTGCGCAGTTCTACTTCAAGCAGATGCGGCTTCAAGTTACCAGCACGGAAGCGTGCTGGCAGTAGGTAACATAGGGCATATGGTGCAGCTCCTATTGGATGCAACAGCTGCCTGTCAAACTGAAGCATAAGAATTTCACATACAGAGGCAGTATAGAAGCAGGGAACAGAGGTGCATAAAAATGGGTATAACAATAGATATAGTGTGTGTGTAACAGAAATACTAGCATCAATATGCATATATTTAAAAGTGCTTTCATACTATGTACATTAACTTAAGTGAGTTTACCATCACTTTAAGTTCATTAATATTATCTGGCTTGTGTGTCATTTGAAAATGAGAACTTCCATAATGGCTGAGCTAGCTGTAAGCATTTTAAGCCTTTAGCAGTATTAGATTTCATAACAAAATCACACACAGAAAGAAGTAGACTGTTAGCTCATTATCTATATACTTTAGATGTGAGTTGTAAATCTCTTTAAAAACTGAGGGCATTTCATTCAGAACTCTCCTACATAACTATAATTTTTTTTAATCACATTTTAATGTTAAAGGGACAGTCTACACCAGAATTTTTTTTTTTTAAAAAAAAGCTAGATAATCCCTTTATTACCCAATGCCCAGTTTTGCATAGCCAGCACTTTTATATTAATATACTTTTCACCTCTGTGATTACCTTGTATCTAAGCCTCTGCAAACTGCCCCCTTATTTCAGTTCTTTTGACAGACAGCAGAACCCTGGATGAGGAAATGGAAGGAAGGGTTGTATGACCCCAACAGGAAGAGGACAAGGGGTGAATGTGAGGTCATGGGGGCTGGGCTAAGAAAAGGAGTATAGGCACAACACAGGAAGTGACAGGAACATTTTCTAACAGGAGCTAAACGGTGGAAGCTGAATTTTAAATTGAATTTGGCTTTGCTTACCAGTATGGAGGCTCTGTTGTCTAACCTGATGGCTGTAGCCAAGGAGAAGGGTGCTGAGTGGATAAGAGAGAGGCTGGAAGCAGCAGCAGGCGAAGCAGGCACCGGAGGAGTGGATATTCCTGGTTCCAGGGGAGCAGCTTCCAGGAGCAGTGTACGGCCTACCAGGAGGTCTAGGCCTCCAGAGAGACTGAGCCCTGCGATGGGCACCGGCAGGAGGGGGAAGGCGAGTGGCAGGCCCCAGGCGGGTGAGCAGAGTGGGGAACAGCCGGGAGCGGTATCCACGGCCAGGCCCAGTTCGGGCTTGAGGCCTCAGGAGGCGGAGACGAGGAGGAGCAGGTGCAGAAGAGGAGAGGAAGATCGGCAGGAGGATGCCAGGAGGCGGAGCGGCGGGAAACAGGACCCGGTGCGACGGCCAGAGAGGGCCTGCGTCGTGGAACAGCGGTGCCGGATGACGTCACGGCCCGGCGGTCGCAACCGGGCCCAGGAGCTGAGAAAGGCAGGCGGAGGAGTGGCAGGACAGAGGAGCAGAATGCAGGTAAGGCGGGCATGGCTGAGGGACCGGCGGTACAGAAGATGGTGTGACCGGAGGGGGGGGGGCGGATGCCCATACCGGGAAGGCGGGGGTGGGGGGCATCGGGGGGGCTGATGCCAGTGGAGGTATGATGGCTGCAGAGGCAGCAGGGTATGAGGGGGAGGCCTGCGGTGGCAGGCGGGGGGGGGGGGAAACAGGCAGAGGTGGATCTGGCTCATGGTAGGAGGGTAAGTTTCCCATCATGGCATAGGATGGAAACTTGACACATGTGGCGGTGGGAAAGGGGCTTGGGAGGCGCAGGTGTAGATAAACCTGTCAGCCTGGGGGGGGGCATACAGTATGTCGGCAGAGCGGGTAGGGGGGGGTGGATAGGTCCGGCCACAGGAGAGAGATAGGAAGGATGAGGGAGAACGCTCTGTAGGGGCCCCAGTTAGGGAGGTGCAGTGGCCGGTGGAGGGGCAGGTTTAGGCAGCATTCAGGCAGGGTTAGGCAGGACAGGGATGGCATATGGGGGGTGCTCCATGGGGGGGAGGAATCAGGCACCTTCCGGTGCGGTTGGTTTGAATTTTCTGGGGCCACAAGATGCATAGGCAGGGAAAGGGTCATCAGTAGTCTGGGGGGGGGCAGAACAGGGGGACCTTGGGGGCAGCTGCGAAGCGAGTAGGGGGGGGGGATAGCGGAGAGGAGGGCCAGCAGAGAAGGGGGGAGAGGGATTTAGGGGTAGCATGGAGAGGTACAGGAGGGAAAGGTTTAAAAAAAAAAAAAAAAAAAAAAGAAAGAAAGGAAAGTGATGTTAGATGTTAGTTAGGTAATGGCATAGGAGGTGGGAGGGGGAAGGATGAGGGATGACCGGTAAGAGGGATTACAGGTGGGGGAAAGGGAGGGGGCCTGGAAACAGGGGAGGGGGATAATGAGAAAGGGGGTAATTATTGATGGTTTGTTTGTTTTGCAGAGGTCGGGGCCAGTACAGCCAGGGTGGAGGAGGCGGAAGAAGCCTGCAGGGAGACGGAGAGTTTGGAGGATCTGGAGCTGTGGACGGAGCCACCACTGGACTTAGAGGCCAGTGGTGACTTTGATGAGGAAGAGGACCCACTGAAAGGGACGTCAGCAGGAGCAGGAACGGCTGGCCAGGTAGGGGGCATGGATGCCCTGGCGCAGCTTTTGCAATTTTTGACCCCACCACGGGGAGGTGAAAGGGGGGGCAGCAGGGAAGGGAGCGGGAGGATGGAGAGGGGGGGTGAATTGATTGGTTCCTCTTCCTCGCAGGCAGCAGGATCCGGACGTGGGACGGGAAGGGTTCACACACCCCCGAGGACACGGGAATCCCCCAGAGGGAGGAGAAGGTCTAGGTCACCACGGAGCAGGGGACCTGGAGGGACGGAGACGGAATCGCCAACTTGGGCCAGGGTGGACAGATCCAGAGAGAGGAGCAGATACGGCAGGGGGAGATCCAGAAGGCGCCTTCTGGAGACTGGCAGGGAGGACAAGATCAGGAGACCTAGGGCCTCCAGCCGGCAGGTGGACCGTAGGCCTATGGCGGCAGAAAGGGAAGCAAGAAGGAGTGACATACCGACAGTGACAGCTCGGGCAGCAGGTGAGTCGGCTGTGCAGCCAAGCAGGGTGACTGACGGAGTGGCTGGGGAGAGAGAGGTGTTGCTGGCAGGTTTGAAGGGACTAATCGCAACCATGGAAAAAACAGGAGGGGTGGGGTCGCCAGCGACGGCGTGGGTACAGCCCGGAGGAGAGAGTCAGGTAACAGGAGTGCAGGCAGGAGGGAGTACGGCAGCGGCTGTGCCTACAGGGGTCAGTGGGGGTGAAACGCTGAAGGTTCCGGAGGACGCATTGAGGAGGCCGTGTCTGTGTTCTGTGGGGCCGTTGGGGATACACCTAACCAGTGAGGTGAAGGAGAGGATTTGGAAGAGGGAGTTCTTGGAGATTTTGTCACTTCTGCCGTTGGATCAGGTCCTGAAGGTAAAAGAGGATGACAAGGAGAAAGGGAAGAAGGAGGAGGAGGAGAGGAAGAAGAGATGGAGGAAACTACCCAAAACTTTTGGCAATTGGTCGAGGGCTTTCTGTATCCTAGCTAGCGTGATGGGGGAGAAATTTCCAGAACACGGGTCGTCGTTGTTCTGCTACTACGACGAGATTGCAAACGCGTATCGGACGTATGGAGGGATGGCTTGGTGGCTGTACGTCGAACGTTTTAGGCAGAGAATGGCGGTGAGACCTGAGATGCGATGGGATGATAGGGACATGGGTATCTGGTTGGAGATTATGACCCCCCTTATAGGAGGGCAATCCTTTCGGTCAGCAGGTCAGGGAAGTGGTAGTCTGGGTGGATCAGGTAGCACATCGACGGTTATCCGGAAGGGCCTCTGCTTCCAGTTCAATGAGGGACAATGCCGTTTTGGGGCGTCGTGCAAATACAAGCACGAATGTTCAGGGTGTGGAGGTATCCATTCTTTCGCTAAGTGCTTCAAGAAAGCGAGGCAGGGAGGAAAGCCCAGCGAGGTGGGTAGTACGGGCATGGACCCCAGTGATGGTAGGAAGGATGGTCCCGTGGCTAAAGGAGTACGCCAATAGACGGGGGTGTTCGGCGGACGCCGAGCTACTATTAACGGGGTTTAATTCAGGCTTTATTATCCTGTTCAAGGACCAGGAGATGGGGAAGTTTGGAGGTAACTTAAAGTCGGCGAGGGAGTTTCCGCAGGTGGTGAGGGAAAAATTGTACAAGGAGGTGGCCCTGGGCAGGATGGCAGGTCCGTTCGGAAGCCCACCTTTGAAGAGTTTACGGATTTCTCTGCTTGGGGTGGTACCAAAAAAGTGGGTCGGGCAGTTCCGGATGATCCATCACCTTTCTCACCCGAAAGGATTATCAGTCAATGATGGAATTGATCCGGAATTGGTGTCAGTGAACTACGCGTCTTTTGACAGGGCGGTGGCCCTGGTACGTAAGGCGGAAAAGGGGGCATTACTGGCTAAGGCGGATGTGGAATCAGCGTTCAGGCTGTTGCCGGTGTATCCCAGATGTCACCACCTCCTGGGGTGTTATTTTGAGAGTTCCTTTTTTGTGGATCTGTGTCTCCCCATGGGCTGTTCCATCTCCTGCGCGTACTTCGAAAAGTTCAGTACTTTTGTGGAATGGGTGGTCAGACAGAAGGCGGGAATCCTTTCAATTGTTCATTATTTGGACGATTTTCTGTTCGTAGGGGCAGCAGGTTCGGGGAATTGTGAGCGCTTGGTGCAGGTTTTCGGGGAGGTGGCCCAAGATTTCGGGATCCCGGTTGCGGCTGATAAGTCGGAGGGACCGGTAACATCTCTGAGTTTCCTGGGTATTCAGTTAGACTCGGATTGGATGGAGTGCAGGCTCCTGGAGGACAAGGTGGCGGACCTGAGGAGCCTGCTGGTGGAGGCGATGTCCGCGAGAAAGGTGACGTTACGGCAGCTGCAGTTGTTGCTGGGGAAGTTGAACTTCGCCTGCCGGATCATCCCGATTGGCAGGGCTTTCTGCCGGCGTTTGTCCTTGGCAACGGCCGGGGTGTCCGAGCCAAAGCATCACATAAGAATGACGAGAGAGATGAAGGAGGACTTGAGGGTATGGCTTACCTTCTTGGACGAATTCAATGGGAATCTGATTATTCAAGAAATAGGGTGGTCGGACGATGCCCTAGGTTTGTACACAGATGCGTCAGGGGCCCAGGGGTTTGGGGCTTATTTACAGGGCAGGTGGTGCACGGACAAGTGGCCGGAGAGTTGGGCGGAAACGGGTCTTACTTAGAACCTTACTTTCCTGGAATTCTTTCCGTTGGTAGTAGCTTTGCGGGTGTGGTCACACGTGTTGAGGGACAAAAGAGTTACTTTTCATTCGGACAATATGGGGGTGGTAGTGGCTATTAACAGATTGACGGCGAACTCCCCCCCGGTGGTAAGGTTGTTGAGAGCGTTTGTGCTGGAATGTCTGCGAAATAACATATCTTTCAGAGCTGTCCATGTTCCGGGCAAGATGAATGTTATTGCTGACGCTTTGTCCCGTTTCCAGTGGGACCGGTTCTTTGCAGCAGCACCAGAGGCGGACGAGGAAGGGGTGCCCTGCCCAATGGACCTGTGGAGTTTGGGCAGGGTGTGATCGACTTGGTGCGAGGATCTTTGGTAGAGACCACGTGGAGGGCGTACGCCCGGGTGTGGAAACAGTGGCGGGGGTTGAATGACGGTCGGCATTTGTGGGAAACAGAGGGTAGCCAACTGCAAGTATTGCTGACCTGGGTGAAGAGGTGGGGGGAAGAGAGGCTGTCGCCTTCAGAAATACGGAAAAGGTTGGCGGCTTTAGCCTTTTGGTTCCAATTGGTGGGAATGGAGGACTTGACAAAGGTATTTGTGGTACGCATGGCAGTGAGGGGTTTGTGCAGGGGACGGAGGAGACAGGACGGGAGGAGACCAGTGACGTTTGCCATACTGGAAAGGGTAGTGAGTTGTTTGAAGGGTTTGTGCTTTTCGGAGGGGGAAGAGAGTTTGTTCAGAGCAGCTTTTGTGTTAGCATTTTTTGGGGCCTTCAGGGTGTCTGAGTTGGTGGGCCGAAACAGGAGGGATACAGGGGGCCTCCAAGGGGGGGAGGTCATTGTGAGGGATAGGAAGGTGGAAGTGTGGCTGAGGAGGTCTAAGACGGACCAAACGGGAAAAGGTTGCTTGATAAGCTTGAGAGAGATAGGGGGGATGTGCTTCCCTGTGGCCGCGACGAGAGATTACCTCGGTCTGCGCCCCAAAAGGAATGGTCCGTTGTTCCTCCATGCGGACGGTGCAGCGTTGTCTAGGTACGAATTTATTGCAGTGTTCAGGAAGGCCTTGGGGAGGCTGGGAATTGGGGGGATGGAGTTCGGGTCCCTTTCTTTCAGAATAGGGGCGGCGACGGAGGCTGCAGGGTTAGGATTGGACGTGGGGGTGATTAAAAGGATTGGGCGGTGGAGATCAGAGAGGTTCAGGGGGTACATTAGACCAGGGCTGAGGGTTTAAGTCGGGGCTGCGGTAGCTGATACGGCTCTATTTGTTTTGACAGGTCCGGTGAGGTGCTGGGTGATCGGGGCATTCATACATCCATTGGGCCAGGAAGGCTGCCGCAGTGAAGGACAATGGTTTACAGCTGGGACTTGACAGGGAGAAGGTGGAGATAAAGTGGCTGGGGATCAGGGGTATGAAATGGGGCCAGTTAGTCTTGAAAGTTGTGGAGTTTGTACGATTGTTTTCAACCCCTCAAATTTTGGTGATACATGCAGGGGGGAATTACTTGGGGTTCATGTCGCAGAAAGACTTGGTGGAGGATATGAAAAAGGGGATAGACCGGCTATGCCAGCTTTTCCTGGGGGTGGTTATAGTGTGGTACGAGATTGAGAGTCGGTTGGTGTGGAGGTCAGCTTGGGATTTGGGGAGATTGGAGGCTTCCAGACGGAAGATCAATAGAATGGTGAGCGGGCATGTGAGACGGTGCAGAGGGGTGAGTTTGAGGCATGTGGAATTTGAGGGTGAATCAGGGAGGTGCTTTTACCTGAAAGATGGGGTACACCTCAATGAGGTGGGGTTACACCTCTTTAATTACACTTTAAAGGAGGGGATTGAGAAGGCCTTAGCTCTGGTTGGCAGTTCTCACTTTGGGGGTGAGAGGTGGTGGGGTGCTTGCCCTGTTTGGTAGAGGCTTACGCCTGTTATGAGGTGGATGGACTTCCTGTTGCAGTAACAGGGGTTGGTTTAATGGTGATTGCCCCTCCCTTGGGTTGGGCGGGGCTTGCAAGTGGACAAGTGGGGGCAAGCACTGTGGTTGTTGATAAGTTATGGTTATTTATGTTTATTTATGTTTATTTACTATGTTAATAAATGAGCTGCGGCCTTTGAATCCCAACAAATGAGTGTTGTGTGTTTTGTAGTTGAGGTGGGTGGCAACTTGACTATGTGGGGTCAAGCAGAACCCTGGATGAGGAAATGGAAGGAAGGGTTGTATGACCCCAACAGGAAGAGGACAAGGGGTGAATGTGAGGACAGGGGGGCTGGGCTAAGAAAAGGAGTATAGGCACAACACAGGAAGTGACAGGCACATTTTCTAACAGGAGCTAAACGGTGGAAGCTGAATTTCCCACCCTCCCTCCCTAGTAATGGACGTTACAGGATGTCGCAGCATGGCGGGGTGCTTGCCCTGTTTGGTAGAGGCTTACGCCTGTTATGAGGTGGATGGACTTCCTGTTGCAGTAACAGGGGTTGGTTTAATGGTGATTGCCCCTCCCTTGGGTTGGGCGGGGCTTGCAAGTGGACAAGTGGGGGCAAGCACTGTGGTTGTTGATAAGTTATGGTTATTTATGTTTATTTATGTTTATTTACTATGTTAATAAATGAGCTGCGGCCTTTGAATCCCAACAAATGAGTGTTGTGTGTTTTGTAGTTGAGGTGGGTGGCAACTTGACTATGTGGGGTCATTGCATTTTAGCCTATCAGTGCTGACTCCTAGGTAACTTCACGTGTTTGAGCACAATGTTATATATATGTAACACATGAACTAATGCCCTCTAGTGGTGAAAAACTGTCAAAATGCATTTATATAAGAGGCGGCCTTCAAAGTCTAAGAAATTAGCATATGAGTCTACCTTGGTTTAGCTTTTAACTAAGAATAACAAGGGAACAAAACATAATTGGTGATAAAAGTAAATTGGAAAGTTGCTTAAAATTACATGCCCTATCTGAATCATTAAAGTTTATTTTGAACTAGAAAACATTCAAAAAATGGAATATTAATATTTGAATGTTGATTCTCTTAGACATCAATGCAACTGTATCAATAATACATATTTTAATTTAGTACAGTATTCTGATTGATAAAAAAAAATAAAGTATGCTAATTTTGATGCTTTATATAGATCTATTTTTCTGTTTTATTTAAATAAATATAGAACACTTCTATCCCATGAGAACGTTGTCCTTGTAAATGCCATGAAAATTGGCACATTTGTTTTTTCTGCAGCTTTGCCTCAATAAACCTTGTATGACTGTATTCAAAAGCATGTTTTTTTCACAAGCAATTCCTATTGTGCTCTGCCTGCCTATCCCTCTTCCTGCTTCATGAATAGAGCGTCTAAAATTTAATTTTCTTTTAACTACCCTTACATAAATGTTCATTAACTTTCATCTAATTTATGTCAGATGGCCTATATTAATAAAAAATATATATGTAAACTTTTGAATATACTCATTTGATGACTGCAAGGAACAAAATTGCTTCGGGAGATAGATGATAGATAGATAGATATATGATTGACAGATGGATAGATAAATAGATACATATACAGTATATATATAGATAGATGATAGATAGATATATAGATAGATAGACAAATGGATAGATAGATAGATGGATAGATTGATTGATAGATGATTGATAGATAGATAGATAGATAGATAGATAGATGGTATATAAATAGATGATATATAGATAGATGATAGATAGACAGATAGATCAATTGATGAAAGATAGATTGATAAATAGATGATAGATAGATATATGATAGATAGATAAATAAATAAATAGATAGATAGATAGATAGATAGATAGATAGATAGATGATAGATAGATATAAAGAAAGAAAGATAGATAAATAGACAGATAGATAAAGAGATTATAGATGATAGATGATAGATAAAAAGATGATAGATAAATAGTAGATAGATAGATAGATAGATGATAGATAGATAGATAGATAGATAGATAGATAGATAGATAGACAGATAGATCAATAGATGATAGATAAATAGATGATAGATAAATAGATATATAGCTAGATAGATAGATAGATAGATGATAGATAGATAAATAGATGATAAATAGATAAATAGATGATTGATTGATAGATAGACAAATAGATCAATAGATGATAGATAAATTGATAAATAGATGATAGATAGATAGATAGATAGATAGATATATGACAGATAGATTGATAGACAAATAGATAGACGGATAGATATATTAATAGATGATCGATGATAGATAAAAAGATGATAGATAAATAGTAGATAGATAGATAGATAGATAGATGATAGATAGATAGATAGATAGACATAGAGATAAATAGATGATAGATAGATAGATAGATGATGATAGATAGATAGATAGATTCATTAATAGATGATAGATAAAACGATGATAGATAAATGTAGATAGATAGGTAGATAGATAGATAGATAGATAGATAGATGTCATAAACTACCATTACAATATACAATATATTATCAGGTTATGTCTAGACATGTGCAGCCGCGAAAAATTCTGTTCGGATCGATTCGGACCGATTCGAATTTCGGTTCGATTCGAATTCGGAAGAAATCGATTGAATTCATTTCGGATTCATTTGGATTCTGTCGGATTCGAAAAAATGCGGTTCGCTTTCGTTTCGGTTCGGTTCAATTCGGTTCGAATCAATTCGGATTTTCGGAAATTCGGTCACTGTAAAGTGGGATGTGCTGTGTATTACACTAGTATACTAGTGTAATACACAGCCATCCGAATCCATCCGAATCTACCGAATAAATTCAAATCGATTCGGATTTATTCGGTAGATTCGGAACTACCGCAATTCGGAAATTCAAATCGATCCGAATCTCCGAATTTGAACAAATTTGTCCGAATTTCGATTCGGGCCGAACCGAATCGCACATGTCTAGTTATGTCATGCTGACTTTACTATCTTTATAAACTCCTTATAAATGCACAGTTTAGTACATAAAAGATCAGGGAAATGTCTTGTTTCTTATAAAATATACACTACACATATTTAGTTACATCTCTTGATATTCCATTTATAATTCAATGCTAAAGACTTCTTTTACATGCACCTCAACTATACACTATTTTAATTGGTCATATCATAAAAACTCCAAGGCAATCAGACTTACTCAAGTGCTTAACATAAACATTGTCTGTGAATATAACCATGTGTTACATCCAATCTGGAGCGAGATTAAGAAGCAAATAGTTACCTTGTGTTGTATCCTCAAGATGACAAATAAAAGAACCCTTGACGCTCATTTATTGACATAATTTGAGAAAGGAGAGGATCAAGGTGTGTCGTAAATCTGAACATCTGCAGACCAGTACACTTTGGATCTATCCAAATCTCAAACACATGTGCCTGAGTAGACATGATATCAATTTGGCCACAATTATCCACATCACAAGGAATGTTCTACTGGAGTTTAAAATGGTAAATGTATAGACTGGTTTTGAGGCATTTATCTGAAGATAAAATGCATTGGTTAAAGGTTAATTCATTCAGTCTTAGTTTGCCAAGTATTTAGTTAAAGATGAATGCGGGAACATTTAGAAGTTAAATCCTGTGACTGATCACAGATAAAAACATTTGACAGAAATTTAGAATGCATTGCTGGAATCACATGTGGGCCTGTGACAAGTTTGCACAATAATATATAAATATCAGACGTCAAGAGCCATTGATAGCTGAATTAAATACTAATATACATGAGCAACAGAAAATGAAAAATAGAGGTAGATTCCGTGAGTCTCATTTTAGTGAGTCTATAAACAGAGATGTATGTAATAAATATTCGATATGCAATGTTAAAAATGTACTAAAAACATATGACATAAATAAATATAAAACACAAAATAATATTGTACATTATCCCCCCCCCCCCCCACCGCCTTTGAAATTAACATCCTTTGCAAAAAAGTGCATTTCTCTTTAGCTGATTCAAATGCTATATATGCAGACTAAAAAATAAATAAACAGATTAGCCAATCAATGAATAAACAAACAAACAGATAAATAATTACATAGCTAACTTAAAAATGCATTGTCCAAGAACAAAGGCACAAATAGATCCCAGGATACCAATAAAAACAAAATTTATGCTTACCTGATAAATGTATTTCTCTTGTGGTGTATCCAGTCCACGGATTCATTCATTACTTGTGGGATATTCTCCTTCCCAACAGGGAGCTGCAAGAGGATCACCCACAGCAGAGCTGTCTATATAGCTCCTCCCCTAACTGCCACCTCCAGTCATTCGACCGAAGACAAGCAAGAGAAAGGAGAAACTATAGGGTGCAGTGGTGACTGTAGTTTAAAAATAAAAAACACCTGTCTTAAAATGACAGGGCGGGCCGTGGACTGGATACACCACAAGAGAAATACATTTATCAGGCAAGCATAAATTTTGTTTTCTCTTGTAAGGTGTATCCAGTCCACGGATTCATCCATTACTTGTGGGATACTAATACCAAAGCTATAGGACACAGATGAAGGGAGGGACAAGGCAGGCGCTTAAACGGAAGGCACCACTGCCTGTAAGACCTTTCTTCCAAAAATAGCCTCCGAAGAAGCAAAAGTATCAAATTTGTAGAATTTAGAAAAAGTATGAAGCGAAGACCAAGTCGCCGCCTTAGAAATCTATTCAACAGAAGCCTCATTTTTAAAAGCCCATGTGGAAGCCACCGCTCTAGTGGAATGAGCTGTAATTCTTTCAGGAGGCTGCTGGCCAGCAGTCTCATAAGCTAAGCGGATTATACTTCTTAACCAAAAAGAAAGAGAAGTTGCTGAAGCCTTTTGGCCTTTCCTCTGTCCAGAGTAGACAACAAACAATGCAGATGTTTGACGAAAATCTTTAGTAGCTTGTAAATAAAACTTTAAAGCACGAACCACGTCAAGATTGTGTAAAAGACGTTCTTTCTTTGAAGAAGGATTAGGACACAGTGACGGAACAGCAATCTCCTGATTGATATTCTTATTAGATACCACCTTAGGAAGAAACCCAGGTTTGGTATGCAAAACTACCTTATCTGCATGGAAGATCAGATAAGGGGAATCACACTGCAAGGCAGATAACTCTGAAACTCTTCGAGCCGAAGAGATAGCTACCAGAAACAGAACTTTTCAAGATAAAAGCTTGATATCTATGGAATGCAGAGGTTCAAACAGAACCCCTTGAAGAACTTTAAGTACTAAATTTAAACTCCAAGGCGGAGCAACAGGTTTAAACACAGGCTTGATTCTAACTAAAGCCTGACAAAACGCCTGAACGTCTGGAACATCCGCCAGACACTTGTGCAAAAGAATAGACAGAGCAGAAATCTGTCCCTTTAAGGAACTAGCTGACAATCCCTTCTCCAATCCTTCTTGGAGAAAAGATAATATCCTGGGAATCCTGACTTTACTCCATGAGTAACCCTTGGATTTACACCAATGAAAATATTTACACCATATCTTATGATAGATTTTCCTGGTGACAGGCTTTCGAGCCTGAATTAAGGTATCAATGACCGACTCGGAAAAACCACATTTTGATAAAATCAAGTGTTCAATCTCCAAGCAGTCAGACGCAGAGAAATTAGATTTGGATGGTTGAAAGGACCCTGAAGTAGAAGGTCCTGCCTCAGCGGTAAAGTCCATGGTGGAAGGGATGACATGTCCACCAGATCTGCATACCAAGTCCTGCGTGGCCATGCAGGTGCTATCAAAATCACCAAAGCTCTCTCCTGCTTGATCTTGGCAATCAGACGAGGGAGCAGAGGAAACGGTGGAAACACATAAGCCAGGTTGAAAGACCAAGGCGCTGCTAGAGCATCTATCAGTGCTGCCTTGGAATCCCTGGACCTGGATCCGTAACAAGGAAGCTTGGAGTTCTGACGAGACGCCATGAGATCCAGTTCTGGTTTGCCCCAAAGTTGAATCAACTGTGCAAACACCTCCGGATGGAGTTCCCACTCCCCCGGATGAAAAGTCTGTCGACTTAGAAAATCCGCCTCCCAGTTCTCTACTCCTGGGATATGGATAGCTGATAGATGTCAAGAGTGAACCTCTGCCCATAGAATTATTTTTGAAAACTCCAACATTGCTAGGGATCTCCTTGTTCCCCCTTGATGGTTGATGTAGGCTACAGTCGTGATATTGTCCGACTGAAATCTGATGAACCTGACCGCAGCTAGCTGAGGCCAAGCCTGAAGAACATTGAATATCGCTCTTAGTTCCAGAATGTTTATAGGAAGGAGTGTCTCCTCCTGAGTCCACAAGCCCTGAGCTTTCAGGGAATTCCAGACTGCACCCCAGCCCAGAAGGCTGGCATCTATCGTACTCGTTACTATTGTCCAATCTGGCCTGCGGAAGGTCATACCCTTGGACAGATGGACCCGAGATAGCCACCAGAGAAGAGAATCCCTGGTCTCTTGATCCAGATTTAGTAGAGGGGACAAATCTGTGTAATCCCCATGCCACTGACTGAGCATGCAGAGTTGCAGCGGTCTGAGATGTAGGCGGGCAAACGGCACTATGTCAATTGCCGCTACCATTAAGCCAATAACTTCCATACACTGAGCCACTGAAGGGCGAGAAGTAGAATAAAGAACACGGCAGGAATTTAGAAGTTTTGACAACCTGGCCTCTGTCAGGTAAATCTTAATTTCTACAGAATCTATCAGAGTTCCTAGGAAGGAAACTCTTGTGAGAGGGGATAGAGAACTCTTTTCTTTGTTCACTTTCCACCCATGCCACCTCAGGAATGCCAGAACAAAGTCTGTATGGGACCTGGCGATTTGAAAATTTGACGCCTGTATTAGAATGTCATCTAGGTAAGGGGCTACTGCTATACCCCGCGGCCTTAGGACTGCTAGGAGTGACCCCAGAACCTTTGAAAAGATTCTTGGTGCCGTAGCTAACCCAAAGGGAAGAGCCACAAACTGGTAATGCCTGTCTAGGAAGGCGAACCTGAGAAACCGATGATGATCTCTGTGTATCGGAATGTGCAGATAAGCATCCTTTAAGTCCACGGTAGTCATATATTGACCCTCCTGGATCATAGGTAGGATGGTTCGAATAGTCTCCATCTTGAAGGATGGGACCCTGAGAAATTTGTTTAGGATCTTGAGATCTAAGATTGGTCTGAAGGTTCCCTCTTTCTTGGGAACCACAAACAGATTTGAATAGAAGCCTTGCCCCTGTTCCTCCTTTGGAACTGGGTGTATCACTCCCATAACTAGGAGGTCTTGAACACAATGTAAGAATGCCTCTCTCTTTATTTGGTTTGCAGATAATTGTGAGAGATGAAATCTTCCTTTTGGGGAAGAAGCTTTGAAGTCCAGAAGATATCCCTGGGACACAATTTCCAACGCCCAGGGATCCTGACATCTCTTGCCCAAGCCTGGGCGAAGAGAGAAAGTCTGCCCCCTACTAGATCCGTTACCGGATCGGGGGCTGATCTTTCATGCTGTCTTAGAGGCCTGCTTTCCTTTGTTCCAAGCCTGGTTAGGTCTCCAGACCGGCTTGGACTGCGCAAAATTTCCCTCTTGTTTTGTATTAGAGGAAGTTGAAGCTGCGCCACTCTTGAAGTTTCGAAAGGCACAAAAATTAGACTGTTTGGTCCTTAATTTGTTGGACCTATCCTGAGGAAGGGCGTGACCTTTTCCTCCAGTAATATCAGAAATGATCTCCTTCAGTCCAGGCCAGAATAGGGTCTGCCCCTTGAAGGGAATGTTGAGAAGCTTAGACTTTGAAGTAACGTCAGCTGACCAGGATTTAAGCCATAGCGCTCTACGCGCCTGAATAGCAAAACCTGAGTTCTTAGCCTTTAGTTTGGTTAAATGAACAACGGCGTCAGAAACAAATGAATTGGCTAGCTTAAGAGCTTTAAGCTTGTCAAGGATATCATCCAATGGGGTTTCTACCTGTAGAGCCTCTTCTAGAGACTCAAACCAGAAGGCTGAAGCAGCAGTGACAGGGACAATGCATGCAAGGGGCTGGAGAATAAAACCTTGTGTTAGGTGTTATCCCCAGGGGGGGGGAAGTGTCAGGTCAGGCTGAAGCCTCTGGGCCGCTGTACCACCTGAAGCAGATGTAGATTATCTGATAAGGATCCCTTAGAATGACTCAGACCACGCCGCAATATGATCTAAAGCCAATCATGTTTATTGAACAGTGCAAGCCTATCTTATAGACTTCAGTAACAGCATATAGGGTTAAGGGGATGACACGTTATGACCACGTCATTTTACACAGTTATACAGAGTAAAGCACAGTGTGATTCTGGAAATTCACTAGCTCATAACAATATACTATAGTCATAATAAACCATGCATCTGATACACCAAGGTCGCTGGACCATCTTATTGACATTATATTCTTCTGGGCATAATGCCAGGGACATCTACAAGGCTAGCTAGCTTTGCAGAATAAGATGACAAGCATATATTTCTCACAACAGAATGAACCATTATAATAAAGTCTAATCATTACAAAATGGATGCTAATCATCACGAGATGGCTGCGAGGAACAAGATGGCGCCCAAAAACAAGATGGCGCTAGTCAGGTTCACATTAACCCCTAACATACCATCCTTTTATTCTAACAGAATAACATAAAAATAGACAGGCATAGAAAATTAGTAAAGCCTTATATTATGGTAACAGAACTCTATGTGAGAATACTAAAGAGAAAAATATTCCCATGTCGTGATATACATTTATAGGCTAATTGTCACTGCATATAGGTGCAGCCTCTCCAATACCTTCCATCTATCTTCCAGCCTTCCCAAAACTACCGGTCTACCCGCACAGAGACCCAACCAGCCCCCCATGTACCCCCAAACAACGCTGCATCTTTTATTTCTCCACCTGCATTTCTAGCACCCCCCAATATGTCCAACAGTTCCTTTTCCACAGTAAAGCATGACATAGGAACAGCACAACTGTCTCTAGGTGGCCTCTGATCACTTTAAGAACAGTCTTTGTCCATTTGAGAGCGCTTCACCTTGACACTTTGATATAATACAATTCTCCAACAGTTCATTTGCAGTAGGGGTGCTTATCCAGTGTTCTTCCGCAGGGAGATGCTGGAAATCTGATGGTTTGTTCATGGGGTAGACAAGGCAACCAGTGGATACCCATGGCAAGCAAACACTCGAGTCACAGGGAGTCTAGGAAGCAAACAGAAACAGTACAAGATGAGTACACACCGCAATACAATCACAATTATGTCCAAATAAAACGTCACTTTCATCCTATGTCATTTAAAATCAAACAAAACATTGTTGATATATAATACAAACTAAATACATTGATATTTCTCAGAGAATAATTTACAACTTCTCTAGACACTTTTAAATGATACTTCATGAATATTAAGCAAGTGAAAACCTGCTAGACTTCATCAAGGGGCTGAATGGTTATGCTAAAACTTATGCTAAAACCTGCCCTGTAGCAAAAATGAAAAAAAGGAAAACAGTCAATAAAAATAAATGAAATTCTTTACACTGTCACTTTGAACTTCTAAAAATAAAAGAACCTCGTGTTGCTTTATTCTGCATGGCTGCTATCTATAATGTTTATAATTCTCCAACATGATCCTAATATTCAACAATCTCATCTGATATAAACACTACTAGTTTACTAATTATTTTATGCAACCTAAATTCTCTCACACTCCTGTATGAGGAAAGCATACAAACAGAACATCATTTAAAACTACAAAATCTTTTAAAGGTAAACACATCTTTATGGTAAGATAATTCCTTTCTTTGACAAACATCAGGAATGACCAAATTCACTTTGCAGATACCATACCAATTAATAAAAATGAAAAATACATTTGCTTTCATAAACTATAATTATGCTATTCCCTAAACAAATATTTCTCTGTATATTGAATATAAACTTCTAGCTGAGACATGTCCTCCTTATGTTCTAGAGGGTGAAGGGTCTAAAATATTATGATATATTGCAACATTTTCCTTAAACATATTTTTATACTCAGTGGGCCATTCAATAGGGTACAATACAGCGAAGTTCACAGTTACTTTGTTAAGCACATAAACTACAATGTGCACTAATACCAGTAAAGCATATGATCTCTTATACAAAATATGATCAATAAAAATAAAACAAATACAAGAGAATACAAAACAAGCAATATAAGGAATCGAGTTAAAACAATACTCCCCTAATTTAATTGGTTGACCTGTAACAGAATAACAGGTCCTCCATATCGAGCGGGAAGGCACAGTCCAGAGAAGGATAGTCTTTATGTCCTGAAGACACACATCAGAGGAAACATTCATGGATTACCCAGAGTCCAGTTCTGGGGCTGGTACCAGCATGCAAAGCAAAGAATGGATCCAAAGATAGTTCAGCAACTTTTACTGCACAATGGTGGATAAAACAAGCTTGACAAAAGGTCTTTCATCTTCATCTTTTCTTTCTTTAACGGTTTACTTGCATTCAATCTTTAATCTTTTGAAGAGTGCACTTATGGAATTTTGTCTGTACAGATTTTACCTAAATATGGAAACTCAAAAATAATTCAGTTAGTGTCTTTTAATCTCTGGATACAGCAGCATACTCTTATCCTGCAAATACAAATATAGTGTTAAGAACCAAATAGAAAAATAAAACATTTTAGGCATCTGAAATATGAGAGCAAAATACAACACAGAGAGACAATGTAGAGATCTAATCCACCAGGGAGGGAAAAAGGAGTGGGGTCTGGGTATACAGGCTACAACCGGGGTGGCCATCAAGGTAGATGATGTCCATGGCCAGATTCCCAATGAAGGAAAGTTCTAGACAATCCTAGGGACGTAGTGCATCCTGCATAGGGATAAGACAGGGAAATTTAGGGCACAGCTGGTGGTTAGACAATAACATTGTAAGAGGAGATTCAAAACGTTTTAGGTTCACCTCCTAAAAACAATCACCCCCATTACATAAAGATACTCATCAATACTCATCAATACTTCCCCCTTGTTTGCGTGAAACATCCCATGTGACACGCAAACACAATAAAACAAGAAACTAAACGACAAATCATGCACTCCACTCATGCAGAGACAATTCTCAATAGCAAGCAAAATCAAAGACACTTCACAATTCAATATGCTGTCCATACAGCACGCTTCCACACGCAGTCAGAAAAGAGAAAAACATAACAAACAAACATTGAAAACCAATTGTTCTTGTCTTTCACAAAACAAAACATTAACTGCCGACACAAACTTCAAACAACCACAATTAACCTGAAATTCAACACATATTCTGACATTCGCTGAAACGCAGCACTCGCAAAACACTACAAATAATTAAAATCATCCCATAAGAACCATCTATACCCTGGCTCTGCAACGTCTACTATGTACAAAACTTTGATATCACACAAATAAAGCAATCACTGCAGATGCTCAAGAAACTTCAGTTGCATATTGTACAAATAAAATTGCGCTTATTTGGGAAAGATCAGATAACCATGGTACAGCCACAGTTCTCCTGCCGCATGCACCATGCAAATCCACTGTTAAAGGGACATTCTAGTAGAAATGAAACTTTCATTATTCAGACAGGACTTTGAATTTTAACCAACTTTCTAATGTACTTTTATCATCAAAATCACTTTTTTCCTCTTGGTATTCTTAGTCTAAACTAAACATAGGTAGGCTCACAAACCAACCTCTAAGCCCCCCGAGGGCCGCCTCCTATCACAGGCTGTTTAAATCTTTTTGCAACACCAAGAGACAAAATACACGTAAGCCATATAAATAAAACTAAAACTGTGTGCTGGAAGAAGGCCCCTAGACACAAGGCATGTCAATACTATAATCAGATAAATTAGCAAGTTATATAAATGCAGTAGAATCAGATAAATTGTGCATCATTTGTTTGCCGTCCCCTATTGCCTTAATATAGGGGTGTTTATTGTAGACACATCATAGACCACGGCTTAGCTGTTAAGCAGCAATCAAAGTCATTGCAGTTATAGCTGTAGATTGGTTAGTAACCAAATAACTATATATTTTTTAAAGTGTCACTTAAATCAATTCGTTAAATAATATCTAATTTATTTATAGAACGCAGTGGGGGTTATTTAAATAACAAAGAGTTCTGTAATATCTGTGAGATACAGTTTGACAGCATACGGCCACAGAAATAAAATGATCAGTTTTAATTTAGATTCTGTGACAGAATATAATATAAATACTTGTTTTTTTGTAGTTAGCAATTTATATTTATCATTTTTTATAACATAGAACACCAGTACTGCCGCTTTAAATGTAAAGTACAAATCTTTCTCTCTGCGACAAAGCCAAACACGAGAGAGAACTTTATTTATTTTATTTTTTTTTAAAAAACAAAACATGCACAGTGTTATCAGTCTTCTCAAGGATAGTAAGGCAAGCTCAAAGTTTCATTTTTACTTAAAGGAGAAACACTGTTTACTGCTTAAAAATATAAAAATCACACTAAAACCTGATAAATGCTACTTATTTCAACAACAAAAAAATTATTGGATTTAACGTTGTGTATAATTTAATATTCACCATTCTGCAGCTCTCCAGCCAAATATAACAATCGCATATAACACAAAAAAAGCTTTCTACTCAAGAATAACAATACAATTTCCCATTGAAATTATTCCCAAGGATCCATTGGCCTTACTTATGAGAAAAATGTATACTAACGTTCATTAAATAGCCTAAGCAAGCATAAGCAGCATAAAAATGCACTCACAGTGGGATGCAGGCTAGTTAAAGGGACATTTTACCCAAACTAAAAAATAATCTTTAATTAAAGCTGCTAACACAGTTAAATATACTAGTGTTAGGCTTACAGTAAACCTCATTGTCTTTTCTGTAAATATTCCCTTAAAATCTCAGATGTTATATCAGTTTGCCTGTATCCCTTTAAATATTTTCACTCCTCTGTTTTTTCTTGTGTTTTTTTTTTTGTTTCGCTAGTCTCACGGATCGCTACACTAAAATTGTAGACAACTTATCACTTCAGTTTGCATTACAGAGAGAATTAAGTTACACTGCAAAAGAAACATCTGCTATCTAAACGGCAGATTTAAAATAAATATATACAAAGAAAGGTCTCTTAAAATATATTTTGCAAACTACTAATACAGTGTTATTGCTGCTCCTGAACTCCTTTCACATTAGTGAACTGATCCTTTAAATAATAAAATGACAATTTTCTATTGCTCCGTCTACGCACTGAGCTCTGATTTTACAGACAAATATAAGATAAGGATTATCCGAAATTCAACCCATTACAATTTACATCAGCTATACACAAACTTACAAATGCAACTTCTCCTACATTTTATCACTTCAGTTTGTATAACAAGTCATGGACAATACATTAATATCAACACTATGTTACAGTGGACTGTCCCTTTAAGGACTAACCATTTATCACGTAAATATCCCAACCATAAGTTAGGCTGCTTGTATGATTTACCACACAAATTCCACCTCTGTACTGTAGCATGACCTGCAGATTAATTTACTTGCAACAGAAACGGACAAACTTTTAGTTAGAATTACAATTACAGCCTATAAATATATTTCATATTTTGCAGTAACTCTGTGCACAAACCTTACAAATACAACATACGTTAACCCATTAATCATACGAGAAACAGTTTTATATTTACCAGAGCGTGACAAAAAATCACACACACCATCATACTTTCAAAGCCACTTTCACAGCCGTTACTTCACTTGCAAAAACAATATCATATATTTACATGCCGAAAAACAATTATCACTTAAAACTAAAATTGCTTATTAATACCACATACTTAAAACATGCTGTTGACTTTAAAATACAGGTATATAAAAATAACACTACAAAATACCTCCTTACAACGTCTGATTTCCCAGCAGAGAAACAGAAAGAAACATTTTTACAGCGATACAGACACACAAACCCATCTATTCTCGCATACCAGAGATTCACTCCCTTTTTTCCTTTCTCAGAAAAACATCTATTTCATAGCGTACCAACGACATATAAAAAGACCACAAGATTAACTTTTCACCAAGTTCAAAATGTATTGGAGTCAGAAGAATCCACGCAGAATGACCATTTTCCGCAGAGATTGGAACCAACATTTTCAAATAATACATTCTGTTTTTGGTTCAAAGTAAATCTGTTATACGCATACCACAGTGAGAACCGACAGACCATCACACATTATGCATCTCAATATACAAAATTTCCTTTTCATTACTGCAAGCAAACAAAAAGTCTTACAAACGGAGCTGCTGTAACAGTTTTTTTTCTCTTTTTTTTTCTGATCTGTGTGCGCGCTCAGTAGCGACAACCCTTTCTTTGCCTGCTACATTTTTTAACACAGAGATTTCTCAATTTACCACACAGCAGTGCTCACTGACAGTGTTTTGAAATGTTTCTGTCTTTAGCAGAAACTATTAACTCTTTTTTTGTCGACCTTATACATGTAATTTTCTCTGTGCATTTTTATCTATAAGTAGATCCCATTCCTCCACACAATAATAGCCACAATAATAACATGCATAGCCACTTAATATTTTCTAAGCACAGCCCAATTTTATAGCAGCAAAACACAAATAACCAAAGCAAGCATCAGATATCAACATGAGTTTCAGGTGGGTAACAAAACTCTATTATGGGAATGAATATGGGAAACTTTAACACACGTGAGACTCACTCACTGCCAACTTTTCCGGGGGAGCTTAACTTAAAAACTTTTCGTCAAATGGCATTCATTTATTTCTTGCGCGCTTATCACAGACAGGACTCACAATACCTGTCGTAACCCAGCACAGGACTCTTAACCTGTCTGGAGGGGTTATCACAACTGCTGGCAGGACTATAATCCTCCGCAAACCTGCGCCTCAACCACAGGAACCCCTTTACCCTTTATCATATATTATCAACACCTATTACCAGACTAAATTTAGGTTCAGATTCACAGAAGGAAAGCATGGTAAAAGCACTCATACTTACTCACTGCGAATCCCACATAACTGACACCAAAATTGTTAGGTGTTATCCCCAGGGGGGGGGGAAGTGTCAGGTCAGGTTGAAGCCTCTGGGCCGCTGTACCACCTGTAGCAGATGTAGATTATCTGATAAGGATCCCTTATAATGACTCAGACCACGCAGCAATATGATCTAAAGCCAATCATATTTATTGAACAGTGCAAGCCTATCTTATAGACTTCAGTAACAGCATATAGGGTTAAGGGGATGACACGTTATGACCGTGTCATTTTACACAGTTATACAGAGTAAAGCACAGTGTGATTCTGGAAATTCACTAGCTCATAACAATATATCATAGTCATAATAAACCATGCATCTGCAGATACACCAAGGTCACTGGACCATCTTATTGACATTATATTCTTCTGGGCATAATGCCAGGGACATCTACAAGGTTAGCTAGCTTTGCAGAATAAGATGAGAAGCATATATTTCTCACTACAGAATGAACCATTATAATAAAGTCTAATCATTACAAAATGGATGCTAATCATCACAAGATGGCTGCGAGGAACAAGATGGCGCCCAAAAACAAGATGGCGCTAGTCAGGTTCACATTAACCCCTAACACCTTGTTGAATAAAAATTTTCTTAAGGTAACCCTCTAATTTTTTGTCCATTGGATCTAGAAAAGCACAACTGTCCTCGACAGGGATAGTTGTACGCTTCGCTAGAGTAGAGACTGCTCCCTCCACCTTAGGGACCGTTTGCCACAAGTCCTGTGTAGCGGCATCTATGGGAAACATCTTTTTAAAAACAGGAGGGGGAGAGAACGGTACACCTGGTCTATCCCATTCCTTAGTAATAATTTCTGAAAACCTCTTAGGTATTGGAAAAACATCAGTGTAAACAGGCACTGCGTAGTATTTATCCAATTTACACAATTTCTCTGGGACTACAATGGCGTCACAGTCATCCAGAGTTGCTAAAACCTCCCTAAGCAACATGCGGAGGTGTTCAAGCTTAAATTTAAATGTAGACATATCAGAATCAGGTTGAAGTGTCTTCCCTGAGTCAGAAAAATCACCCACAGATAGAAGCTCTCCTTCTTCGGCTTCTGCACATTGTGAGGGTATATCAGACATAGCTACTAAAGCGTCAGAGAGCTCTGTATTTGTTCTAGCCCCAGAGCTGTCTCGCTTTCCTTGTAACCCTGGCAGTTTGGACAATACTTCTGTAAGAGTATGATTCATAACTGCCGCCATGTCTTGTAAAGTATACGCAATGGGCGCGCTAGATGTACTTGGCGCCCCTTGAGCGGGAGTTAAAGGCTCTGACACGTAGGGAGAGTTAGTTGGCATAACTTCCCCCTTGTCAATTTCCTCTGGTGATAAATCTTTTAAAGCCAGAATATGATCTTTATAACTTATAGTAAGATCAGTGCATTTGGTACACATTCTAAGAGGGGGTTCCACAATGGCTTCTAAACATAATGAACAAGGAGTTTCCTCTATGTCAGACATGTTTAACAGACTAGTAATGAGACCAGCAAGCTTTGAAAACACTTTAATTAATGTGAAAAAGCAGAATATAAAAAACGGTACTGTGCCTTTAAGGGAAAAAACAAACACAAAAACTACAAAACAGTGAAAAAAGCAGGTAACGCTATGACATTTTTACAGTGTATATAATAGACTAAAATAGCATTGCACCCACTTGCAAATGGATGATTAACCCCTCAGGTTCAAAAACGAAGCAAAAAAACGGTAAAAACCGTTATAACAGTCACAAGCAAACTGCCACAGCTCTACTGTGGCTCCTACCTTCCCATAAAATGACTTTTGTAGGCACAAAAACCCTTTACAGAGATCCAATATGTCAGGGGACTCCTTCAGGGAAGCTGGATGTCTCAGAATGTAAAAACAACTGCGCAATTAGAGCGCGAAAATAGGCCCCTCCCACCATGCACTCAAAGTCAGAGGGCCTTAAAAAACTATTCCTAGGAGTAAAATAACAGCCATGTGGAAAACTAGGCCCCAAATAAAGATTAAAACGTTCTTTAAATATATGCAAACGTTTTACATACTAAGCCATAATAGAAAGTAATATGAAAATTACCTTTTACTGCAAGCATGATGCCAGTCGTTTATTAAATCACTGCAATCAGGCTTACCTTAACTATATCAGGCACTGTCAGCATTTTCTAGTTCTTATCATCCTCTAGAAAATAATATACTGAACATACCTCAGGGCAGTTAATTCTGCAGGCCGTTCTCCCAGCTGAAGTTCCCCCATACTCTTCAGTTATGTGTGAGAACAGCAGTGGACCTTAGTTACAACCTGCTAAGATCATCAAAAACCTCAGGCAAATTCTTCTTCTAATTTCTGCCTGAGGTAAAAAAACAGTACAACGCCGGCACCGTTTAAAAATAACAAACTTTTGATTGAAGATAAACTACACTAATTCACCACATCTCTCTAGCTACTTCCCTTGTCGAGAGCTGCAAGAGAATGACTGGAGGTGGCAGTTAGGGGAGGAGCTATATAGATAGCTCTGCTGTGGGTGATCCTCTTGCAGCTTCCTGTTGGGAAGGAGAATATCCCACAAGTAATGGATGAATCCGTGGACTGGATACACCTTACAAGAGAAAGTCCATCTTTATTTTATCTTCATAAAAGCATCAATACATGCATGGTATGGTAAAAAGACAGGTTTAGCACAGATCAAGAGCCTGACGCGTTTCAGTAATCATAGACCATGATCTTACCACTTCCTGACAGATTTATATAGCCTGGTCAATTAAAAACAAAGTGTGTGCACCTGAAATCTATCTGATGTGAATGTATAAATGAGCAGTCTGTTTTGACATTGCTACAGTTCATATATTCTATATTAAAGATGTAAACTGCTAAAATTTAGCTGTAATGGATAATCTTAATATGCAGTGCTACAAACACACTAAATGTTACTTGTGAAGATGAAGTCTTATTCAAACTTATAAGATGGATAATTATGATCCCTTAATGTGTACATATTCAGACATTACTCTCATATGAGGAATTATTTTTAATGATACATGCTGTAATGCTTCTGTATCAACAGAACATGTCTAACAAGGGACTTAAACATTATTTATTTATTTACCATCTCATTGAGTCTACAGTGTAAAAACCTAACAGTTCATAACTTTATATTTTGTGTCTACAGAAAAAAAGTATATATGGCGTATAGAGTGTGTAAAACATATAGGTGGGAAGGGGGGAAGGAGGGGCGGAGAGGGGGGGAGAAGGGGAAAATATTCGGGAGTGTCTAATTCCAATATTTTATAATGTCATATCTGCTATTTAGACCCTGAGGTAATCTGGATCTCAACCTAAATATCCAGTAAATCTCTTTCTTACTAAGAGTGTCCTACTCTAGGGTTATCATTAACCTTCTCTATTGTATTCCATTTTAGACTGTCAGTTTTTCTCATGTGTTTCTATAAAATGCTTGGCTATGGGACCAACTCTGTCTTCTCTCTGAGCACTTAGACCAGTATGTTTAATACTGGTAATTGATGAGATATGCTCTCTTATTCTCTCCCTTACTTCTCTGGAGGTTTTTTCTACATAATCTAGAGAGCACTCTTGACATTTGATTACATAAATTGCATTGAATGTTCTGCAATTTACACAGGATTGAATATCTATAATTTCCCTAGTGGCACTAGCTTGAAAAGAACTCCCCATTCTAACATGTTTGCAAGCTTTACAGCTTTGGTAGCTACATCTGTAGTTACCTTTTGCTTCTAACCAAGAAGATCTTGGTGTTTGTTTTTTTGGTGAGTGTGGGTGAGAGAATGTTACCAATGGTTTTTCCCTTGTGATAGGAACATGTACACCCCATATCATCTGCCATAAGTATGGAAATATTTTTTCTTATAATATTACATATTTCCCTATACTCTGTTGAATACTGTATCACAAAATTAATTTCAGATTTTTTTTGTTGCTTTTTTGGTTGTTTGAATTGTTTTGTCTTCGATTAACAATTTCCTATCCATCTGTGATACTTGGAATTTTGCATTCTTTATCACTTTTTTGGGAATCCTCTTTCTTTTAGATGTTCTTCCAGAATTTTAGATTCACGAAAATAGCATGCTTCTGAGGAACAATTTCTTTTTACCCTCATAAATTGGCCTTTAGCAATTGCCTTAAAGGCTTGTTGAGGGTGATTGCTATTTGCGTGTAACAAAGCATTTCTGGAGATTTCTTTTCTATACAAAGTAGTCATAATTTTTCCTGAATTAGTTTGATCTACATATAATGTAAGATCTAATAGTTGACTGAAATCTCATCTGTTTCAAAAGTAAAGTGAAGATTATAATCATTAGTATTAATGTATGATATAAAGGCTTCCCTTTCTGTTTTATTTCCTGCCCACACAAATATAAGGTCGTCAATAAAACGTTTATATAAGATTATGTGTTCCTTGTGGGGGCCTATACCTCCAAAGATGTGGGAGAGCTCCCACCACCCCATATAGAGGTTTGCATAGGAGGGGGCACACTTTGCCCCCATAGCTGACCCACATCTCTGGAGGTAAAACTCGCCATCAAAACAAAAATAGTTGTGTGACAACAGGAAAGAAAGGACATCAAGAACATAGTTTTGAAAGCCATATGATAAGTTTCTTTCTCTTGATAAAAAGAATCTAATGGCCTCAAGGCCTTTATCGTTTGGTATTGTACTATAACGGGCCGTAACATCTACCGTCAACCATTTATAGTTATCCTGCCACACTGTTTGATTTAAAATTTGGATGAGATGTTTTGAATCTCTCAAATAGCTGGATAATTTTAATACGAGGGGCAGAATGATTGAATCAATCCATTCAGATAAAGGTTCCAGGAGTGACCCTATACCTGATATAATCGGTCTAACTATCACATTTTCTATACTTTTGTGAACTTTCAGAAACATATGTAAAATAGGTATTCTCGGATGGGGGTTCTATAAGTAATCATATGTTGATTGGTCGAAAAATCCTCCATGGACACCATCATCTAGTAAATGTTTTAATTGGTTTTGGTAAGATTTGATTGGATTTGACATAAGGGAGGTATAACTTTTTATGTCCTGCAACTGTCTGAGTGCTTCAATCTTGTAGTCCTCTGTACTCCAGACTACAATGCTCACTCCTTTATCAGATTTTCTTATCATGATGTCATCTCTATTTTCTAATTCTTTGAGTGCTTTCCACTAATGTTTGGTCAGATTAAAATTCTTTGGTCTGGTTTTGGTTGAATCATATAATAGAATCAATTCTCTTTCAATATTAGAATGAAAAGTTTCTAGCACAGTGCCCCTTGTTTGTAAAGGATAAAAACAGGATTTATTTCTGTATACTACATGTCTCTCAATTTGACATATTGGTTCAGTTAACTGTTCTATTGCTAATTGATTTAAAACTTCTTCTAAGCAATTATCTGAAAAGGATAAATATGTATTTTGTGTGGGCCCTTGTGTAGTTACTATATTGGTCGGTGTACGTTTCAAAGAAGCTTCATCTGATTTTGCTTTATCAAAATAATGTTTTTTTTAATGTTAGGTTTCTTACCAGTTTATTAACATCTAATAATGTTTAAAAAAGATTGAAGCTAGTCTGTGGAACAAAATTGAATCCATAATTAAGTACTTTTTCTTGAATAGGAGTTAATTCTATAGTAGATAAATTTATTACTAGTGTATTGTGTATGTCTCCCTGCCTCTGATTGCTCGCAGTTGATATTGATTCGTCTGTAATTGCTGTGTTTGATAAGACTGTAGTGGAGTCTTTGTCATGCCTGGCACTAAAAAAGCCTGATCCACCTTGATCCACCTTTGTCTGATTCATGTGATGCATATACTTTTTGTACTGGTGGAGTTTGTGTTTCAGTATATCTATTATATCCTGTTTTTGGCTTGGTGCCTGCTCTATAACTGTCATCTGAAGAAACTGTGGATCTTGATATTTGAAGACCTCTAGAGTTTTGTCCTCGTCTGTTCTGTCCTCTGTTGTTGGGGTTTACAGTTCATGTAAAAATGCATTGCTCATCATTTTTTTTGTCTAAGTGTTTATTTTCCATAACTTTTTCTGCACATAAGACAAATTACATTGAAATACAAACACAAATTACTAAAGTAGCAGCTTACAAAAATTCACTCACTGATTTGCAGTTGTAATTAATTATTATTTATTGGATATGCTACACTCCAGATCACATATAAAATTATTATTTATTGGATATGCTACACTCCAGATCACATATAAAATGGAAGTACAAAAACTTCCGATTGCACAAATAAAACCTAAAAAATATATTTATATAAACACATCTCAATGACTTATGGCAAATCTAAGTCTCGCCCTAGAATGGGAGAGTGATGACACATAGACATTCAGTACCTCCCAACTTGTTCTTTTAAAAACTTGGTACATGGTTGAGAGAGGGTGGAGTTTGGGTGTTTAAGGAATGAACCAGGTTGGTCTTGGGTGGGATTTGGGTCTTTAGGTGGGCTTTGGTTCTATTTTCAGTGAAATAAACAAGGATGTAAACAGAGATATTTTTTTTTGGATTGAGACCATAAATTAAAGGGACATAATACTTATATGCTAAATCACTTTAAACTGATGCATGATACCTGTAAAAAGCTGACAGGATAATATCACCTGAGCATCTCTATGTAAAAAAGGAAGATATTTTACTTTACAATTTCCTTAGCTCAGCAGAGAAATTCATGTGTAATAAGTTATACTTCAGCTGCTTTCCAGCTACAGATAAAAAAAAATAATTAAGAAATGAACAGCAGCCAATCAGCATCAACAGTGCTGAGGTCATGAACTCTTTCACTGTGATCTCATGAGATTTCACTTAACTCTCATGAGATTTCATAATAAACTTCATTAAAGGGACAGTTAACACCGGAATTTTCGTTGTTTTAAAAGATAGATAATCCCTAAATTACCAATTCCCCAGTTTTGCATAACCAACGGCTAGATTTAGAGTTTTGTCGGTAACGACCCGCGTAGCTAACGCTGGCTTTTTTCTGGCTGCACCTTTAAAATAACTCTGGTATTGAGAGTCCACAGAAAGGCTGCGTTAGGCTCCAAAAAAGGAGCATAGAGCATATTTAACGCAACTTCAACTCTCGATACCAGAGTTGCTTACGCAAGCGGCCAGCCTCAAAAACGTGCTCGTGCACGATTCCCCCATAGGAAACAATGGGCTGTTTGAGCTGAAAAAAAACCTAACACCTGCAAAAAAGCCGCGTTCAGCTCCTAACGCAGCCCCATTGTTTGCTATGGGGAAACACTTCCTACGTCTGCACCTAACACTCTAACATGTACCCTGAGTCTAAACACCCCTAACCTTACACTTATTAACCCCTAATCTGCCGCCCCCGCTATCGCTGACCCCTGCATATTATTATTAACCCCTAATCTGCCGCTCCGTAAACCGCCGCTACTTACATTATCCCTATGTACCCCTAATCTGCTGCCCCTAACACCGCCGACACCTATATTATATTTATTAACCCCTAATCTGCCCTCCACAACGTCGCCTCCACCTGCCTACACTTATTAACCCCTAATCTGCCGACCGGACCTGAGCGCTACTATAATAAAGTTATTAACCCCTAATCCGCCTCACTAACCCTATAATAAATAGTATTAACCCCTAATCTGCCCTCCCTAACATCGCCGACACCTAACTTCAATTATTAACCCCTAATCTGCCGACTGGAGCTCACCGCTTTTCTAATAAATGTATTAACCCCTAAAGCTAAATCTAACCCTAACACTAACACCCCCCTAAGTTAAATATAATTTACATCTAACGAAATTAATTATCTCTTATTAAATAAATTATTCCTATTTAAAGCTAAATACTTACCTGTAAAATAAACCCTAATATAGCTACAATATAAATTATAATTATATTATAGCTATTTTAGGATTAATATTTATTTTACAGGTAACTTTGTAATTATTTTAACCAGGTACAATAGCTATTAAATAGTTAATAACTATTTAATAGTTACCTAGTTAAAATAATAACAAAATTACCTGTAAAATAAATCCTAACCTAAGTTACAATTAAACCTAACACTACACTATCATTAAATTAATTAAATAAAATATCTACAATTACCTACAATTAAACCTAACACTACACTATCAATACATTAATTAAATACAATATTTACAAATAACTTCAATGAAATAAACTAACTAAAGTACAAAAAATAAAAAAGAACTAAGTTACAAAAAATAAAAAAATATTTACAAACATAAGGAAAATCTTACAACAATTTTAAACTAATTACGCCTACTCTAAGCCCCCTAATAAAATAACAAAGCCCCCCAAAATAAAAAATGCCCTACCCTATTCTAAATTACTAAAGTTCAAAGCTCTTTTACCTTACCAGCCCTGAACAGGGCCCTTTGCGGGGCATGCCCCAAAGAATTCAGCTCTTTTGCCTGTAAAAAAAACCATACAATACCCCCCCCCAACATTACAACCCACCACCCACATACCCCTAATCTAACCCAAACCCCCCTTAAATAAACCTAACACTAAGCCCCTGAAGATCATCCTACCTTGTCTTTACCATACCAGGTTCACCCATCAGTCCTGGCTCCAAAATCTTCATCCAACCCAAGCGGGGGCTGGCGATCCATCATCCGGCGGCTGAAGAGGTCCAGAAGAGGCTCCAAAGTCTTCATCCTATCCGGGAAGAAGAGTAGATCCGGACCGGCAACCATCATCTTCCAAGCGGCATCTTCTATCTTCATCCGATGAGGACCGGCTCCATCCTGAAGACCTCCACCGCGGACCCATCTTCATCCAACTGAAGAATGACGGTTCCTTTAAGGGACGTCATCCAAGAAGGCGTCCCTCGAATTCCGATTGGCTGATAGGATTCTATCAGCCAATCGGAATTAAGGTAGGAATATTCTGATTGGCTGATGGAATCAGCCAATCAGAATCAAGTTCAATCCGATTGGCTGATCCAATCAGCCAATCAGATTGAGCTCGCATTCTATTGGCTGTTCCGATCAGCCAATAGAATGCAAGCTCAATCTGATTGGCTGATTGGATCAGCCAATCGGATTGATCTTGATTCTGATTGGCTGATTCCATCAGCCAATCAGAATATTCCTACCTTAATTCTGATTGGCTGATAGAATCCTATCAGCCAATCAGAATTCGAGGGACACCATCTTGGATGATGTCCCTTAAAGGAACCGTCATTCTTCAGTTGGACGTCGCCGGATGAAGATGGGTCCGCGGTGGAGGTCTTCAGGATGGAGCCGGTCCTCATCAGATGAAGATAGAAGATGCCACTTGGAAGATGATGGTTGCCGGTCCGGATCTACTCTTCTTCCCGGATAAGATGAAGACTTTGGAGCCTCTTCTGGACCTCGCCAGCCCCCGCTTGGGTTGAATGAAGATTTTGGAGCCAGGACGGATTGGTGAACCTGGTATGGTGAAGACAAGGTAGGATGATCTTCAGGGGCTTAGTGTTAGGTTTATTTAAGGGGGGTTTGGGTTAGATTAGGGGTATGTGGGTGGTGGGTTGTAATGTTAAGGGGGGGGTATTGTATGTTTTTTTTTACAGGCAAAAGAGCTGAACTTCTTGGGGCATGCCCCGCAAAGGGCCCTGTTCAGGGCTGGTAAGGTAAAAGAGCTTTGAACTTTAGTAATTTAGAATAGGGTAGGGCATTTTTTTATTTTGGGGGGCTTTGTTATTTTATTAGGGGGCTTAGAGTAGGTGTAATTAGTTTAAAATTGTTGTAATATTTTTCTTATGTTTGTAAATATTTTTTTATTTTTTGTAACTTAGTTCTTTTTTATTTTTTGTACTTAGTTAGTTTATTTCATTGTAGTTATTTGTAGGTATTGTATTTAATTTATTTATTGATAGTGTAGTGTTAGGTTTAATTGTAGGTAATTGTAGGTATTTTATTTAATTAATTTATTGATAGTGTAGTGTTAGGTTTAATTGTAACTTAGGTTAGGATTTATTTTAAAGGTAAATTTGTAATTATTTTAACTATTTTAGCTATTAAATAGTTCTTAACTATTTAATAGCTATTGTACCTGGTTAAAATAAATACAAAGTTACCTGTAAAATAAATATTAATCCTAAAATAGCTATAATATAATTATAATTTATGTTGTAGCTATATTAGGATTTATTTTACAGGTAAGTATTTAGCTTTAAATAGGAATAATTTATTTAATAAGAGTTAATTAATTTCGTTAGATTAAAATTATATTTAATTTAGGGGGGTGTTAGTGTTAGGGTTAGACTTAGCTTTAGGGGTTAATACATTTATTAGAATAGCGGTGAGATTCGGTCGGCAGATTAGGGGTTAATAATTGAAGTTAGGTGTCGGCGATGTTAGGGAGGGCAGGTTAGGGGTTAATAAATATAATATAGGGGTCGGCGGTGTTAGGGGCAGCAGATTAGGGGTACATAGCTATAATGTAGCTGGCGGCTCTTTGCGGTCGGCAGATTAGGGGTTAATAAGTGTAGGTAGCTGGCGGTGACGTTGTGGGGGGCAGATTAGGGGTTAATAAATATAATATAGGGGTCGGCGGTGTTAGGGGCAGCAGATTAGGGGTACATAAGGATAACGTAGGTGGCGGTTGGCAGATTAGGGGTTAAAAAAATGTAATCGAGTTGCGGCTATGTGGGGGGACCTCGGTTTAGGGGTACATAGGTAGTTTATGGGTGTTAGTGTACTTTAGAGTACAGTAGTTAAGAGCTTTATGAACCGGCGTTAGCCCAGAAAGCTCTTAACTACTGACTTTTTTCTGCGGCTGGAGTTTTGTCGTTAGAATTCTAACGCTCACTTCAGACACGACTCTAAATACCGGAGTTAGAAAAATCCCATTGAAAAGATAGGATACGCAATTTACGTAAGGGGATCTGCGGTATGGAAAAGTCGCGGCTGAAAAGTGAGCGTTAGACCCTTTTTTTAATGACTCCAAATACCGGAGGTAGCCTAAAACCAGCGTTAGGAGCCTCTAACGCTGGTTTTCATGGCTACCGCCAAACTCCAAATCTAGGCCCAACACAGTTATAATTATACACATTTTACCTCTGTAATTACCTTGTATCTAAGCCTCAGCAGGCTGCCCCCTTATTTCAGTTCTTTTGACAGACTTGCATTTTAGCCAATCAGCGCTGTCTCCATGGTAAATTCATGTGCATGAGCTCAATGTTATCTATATGACACACGTGAACTAATGCCCTCTAGTGGTGAAAAACTATCAAAATGCATTTAGATTAGAGGCGGCCTTCAAGGTCTAAGAAATTAGCATATGAACCTCCTAGATTTAGCTTTCAACTAAGAATACCAAGAGTACAAAGCAAAATTGGTGATAAAAGAAAATTAAAAAGTTGTTTAAAATCACATGCCCTATTTGAAACATGAAAGTTTTTTTGGACTTCACTGTCCCTTTAAACTGAATAGGAAAATAACATGAGTGTGCACGAGGCTCACTCCTTTGCCTGTCCTGGGACAGACATACTGATTTGCTGCTTAAAGTCCTTTACAATGGGGTGTTAATACATTTTGAGGTAAAATATCTTTCTTTTTTACATAGAGATGTTCAGGTGATATTTTGTAGTCAGCGGTTTTACAGCTGTGCTGCATCACTTTCAAGTGTTTCAACATTAGGGTATCATGGCCCTTTAACTTAATTTACCCTAGCAGGGGTTTTCATCCACCACTAGGTTATCTAATACTTCTTAACAATAAATGTACTATTGGTCACTAATTTACAGGATATGATTATCAAGCAGCTAAATTACATAAGCAAACAGATGCATTATATGACTACCTCAACTCTCACACCGCTGAATGAACCCTAATTTAAACATTCCTATAAATACCGGCATGGAGGGCTTAAAAAATAAAACCAAAGTCACCAATCTAGGTGATTGATGGAACTTTAACTTATACTAATAAAAAGTTTAGGAATTCTAGTATATATGTATGGGGAACACAGAAAGTCTGACTTTAGCAATGAAGGCTCAATGAGTAAATACAAATATACATTACAAAAATGATCTAAAAATGTGAATTTTTGTTATTTTAAGAAAGTAAATGTTCTTATCTTTAGCCTGGTTAAAAACAAATTGTACTTTATTACAGTTTTATAAAAGAGAATAGAGTATTAACTGCAGAGTAATATTTGTTGATAATAAGCAAAGAAACAAACACAGGTGGAGTCCAGATGTAGTGATCAGCAGCAATGATCCCAAAAAAACTGACGCGCTTCGCGCATGCGCACATGCTTTCCCATCTTTGTTGATAGCTTATTAAAAATTATACGACAAGCAGGCACAGATTTTGTATGTAGGAATGGACGAATGTGTTGAAAGTACAATTCGGTTGGATGTCGATAAGGACGAAAAGTTGAAAACCCCTCAAAATTTGATAAACTAATGTTAATTATGTATTATTATATGAATGTTACTTTATTTTTTTAAATGCTCATAATTAGAATGAATATGCACATTTAAAATTTTGAATGTAGCATTCAAGTTAAAGGGACACTGTACCCAATTTTTTTCTTTTGTGATTCAGATAGAGCATGCAATTTTAAGCAACTTTCTAATTTACACCTATTATCAATTTTTCTTTGTTCTCTTACTTTCTTTATTTGAAAAAGAAGGCATCTAAGCTATTTTTTTGGTTCAGAACCATGGAAAGCACTTTTTTATTGGTGGGTGAATTTATCCATCAATCAGCAAGAACAACCCAGTTTGTTCACCAAAAATAGGCCGGCATCTAAACTTACATTCTTACATTTCAAATAAAGATACCAAGATTGAATACAATTTGATAATAGCAGTCAATTAGAAAGTTGCTTAAAATTGCATGCTCTATCTGAATCACAAAAGAAAATAAAGTGGATTCAGAAGTTCAATAGTTCATGTGGTAGGGAACTTAGCAAAATGATACATAATAGATACAAATATATTGATTAAAATATCGCATAATTCAAATATTACATTTAAAAAAAAATACTATTACAAATATATTGATTCAAATTTCTTGAATTCGATTATTGCATAATTTAAATATTACATTCAAAGATAGCATTACAAATACTATTAAATTAAAATGAAAGAATGAATGTGTTAAAAAAAATAAAAATTGGAATGTTGTAAAATTTTTCCATCCCTAGAATCTAGCGATATACAGTTTTAAATAAAATAATGTTAAAATAATATTTAACATGTTTTATAAGGGTTAGAAGGCATATGGGGGCCTATCTATCAAGCTCCGGATAGAGCTTGAGGCCCTGTGTTTCTGGCGAGCCTGCAGGCTCGCCAGAAACACCAGTTATGAAGCAGTGGTCTAATGACCTGCCTGCTTTGAGCAGGCGGACAGACATCGCCGCAATTCAACCCGATCGAGTACGATCGGGTTGATTGACACCCCCCTGCTGGCGGCCAATTGGCCGCGATTCTGCAGGGGGCGGCGTTGCACCAGCAGCTCTTGTGAGCTGCTGGTGCAATGCTGAATACGGAGAGCGTATTGCTCTCCGTATTCAGCGAGATCTGGCGGACCTGATCCGCACTGTCGGATCAGGTCCACCAGACTTTGATAAATAGAGGCCATGTTATATAACAAGGTGTTTAACTGGAAAGGGCTGTAATGTATGTATATATATATATATATATATATATATATACATACATTTATACACATATACAGTATATATACTTCTGAGCCTTTTTCAGTCAAATTCCTTGAAACATGCATATCATTTTCAATCAATTGCTAGGTTTTATTGTGTTTTGAATAGAAATACTCAAAATTCATGTTCTTCGTTTGCATTTTTAAATCTCTCTCCTCCCCATAGGCATACAGAGGCCCAATATCAGCAACCATCTGGTCTATGTTGCAATGGCACGTTGTGTTTGATAATCTAAGTTTATCATTTAAAAATGCTAATTGATCATTAGAAAACCCTTTTGCAATTATGTTAGCATAGATGAAAACTGTCGTGCTGATTAAAAAAGCATTAAAACTGGCCATCATTAGACTAGTTGAGTATCTGGAGCATCAGCAATTGTAGACTTGATTACAGGCTAGAAACAAAGAACTTTATTTTGATACTCATCATTCTAGGTTCTGAGAAAGGAAGGCTATTCCATGAGAGAAATTGCCAAGAAACTGAAGATCTCGTACAATGCTGTGTACTACTCTTGCCACAAAACTTGCTCTAACCAGAATTGAAAGAGGAGTGGGAGGCCCCGGTGCACAACTGAGCAAGAAGACAAATACATTAGAGTGTCTGGTTTGAGAAACAGATGTCTCACAGGTCCTCAACTGGCAGCTTCATTAAAAAGTAGCGGAAAAAAAACAGTCTCAATGTCAACAGTGAAGAGGTGACTCTAGGATGTTGGCCTTCTAGGCAGAGTTGCAAAGAAAAAGCCATATTTCAGACTGGCCAATAAAAAGAAAAGATTAAGATTGGCAAAAGAACACAGACACTGGACAGAGAAAGATTGGAAAAAGTATTATGGACAGATGAAACTAAGTTTGATGTGTTTAGATCACAAAGAACATTTGTGAGACGCAGACCAAATGAAAAGATGCTGAAGGAGTGATTGACGTCATCTGTCATGCATGGTGGAGGCAATGTGATGGTCTCGGGGTGTTTTAGTGGTGGTAGATTTATACAGGGTAAAAGGGACTTTGAAGAAGGAAGGCTATAACTCCACCTTGCCATACCCTGTGGACAGTGCTTGAGTGGAACCAATGTCTTCCTACAACAGGACAATGGCCCAAAGACCCAAAGCACAGCTCCAAACTATGCAAGAACTATTTAGGGAAGAAGCAGTCAGCTGGTATTCTGTCTTTAATGGAGTGGCCAGTGCAGTCACCAGATCTCAATTTTTGAACTGTTGTTGGAGCAGCTTGACCATATGGTACGTAAGAAGTGACCATTAAATCAATCCAACATGTGGGAGGTGCTTCAGGAAGCATGGCGTGAAAGCTCTTCAGATTACCTCAACAAATTGTCACAAGAATGCCAAAGGTCTGCAAGGCTGTAATTACTGCACATGAAGTATTTTTTGACGAAAGCAAAGTTTGAACACAATTATTATTTCACTTAAAATTCATTATTTCTAACCTTGTCAATGACTGTATTTCCTAGTCAAACTAATTTCATGTATGTTTTCATGGAAAATAAGAATATGTCTAAGTGACCCAAACTTTTAAACGTCAGTGTATGTATATACACTGTATCTATATTCAACGAAACCGCAAAGTTGAAGAAAGCGCACACACTTCCTAATCATGTACTCCAGGTGAGACAAGCTTGCACTTCTGAGATCAATGACACAACAGAGAGTGGGTGAGAGAGAGATCAATCTACACACAACAAAGTTATATATATACACACACACATACAAATACACCCATAAACACACACATACAGTGTACCATATATATATATATATATATATATATATATATATATATACACACCTATAAACATAATTACATACAAATACACACATATGCACATATGCACAGACACACAAATACACACACATACAAATACACATACACAAAAACACACACATATACAAACTACAAACACACATACACACATATACACATGTACAAATGCACACATATACACAGACACACACATATACAAATACACACATATACACACATACAAATACACACATACACATATATACACAGACACACACATAAAAATACACATATACACATTCATACATATACACACATACAAACACACACACATACAAATACACACATTCACGTGCACACATATACACCTTGAAACCCTCCCCAGCTAGTCCAGCGCCTGATCTTAAATCACAATATAAATCTTGAAGTGGCATGTTATGCACAAGCTGTAACAACCTGCTAATTTCCAGTCACAAGTTGTTATTAGCAGCCACATCCAGTCACTCACTGACAGCTAAATACTGTTAACGTTTTACACTTGCTATTGTGATGTCATAATAACCAAGAGAATATAAAGAGCTGCAAGAAGCTGCTAAAACCATTTTGAACAGATTAAGGGCCAGATTTAAAGTGTAGCGCTAAAAACTGCTTCCGAAGAAGCAAATACATCAAAATGGTAGAATTTAGTAAATGTATGCAAAGAGGACCAAGTCGCCGCTTTGCAAATCTGATCAACTGAAGCTTCATTCTTAAAGGCCCATTCTGATCTAGTAGAATGAGCTGTAATTCTTTGAGGCGGGGCCTGACCCGACTCCAAATAAGCTTGATGAATCAAAAATTTCAACCAAGAAGCCAAGGAAATAGCAGAAGCCTTCTGACCTTTCCTAGGACCAGAAAATAAAACAAATAGACTGGAAGTCTTCCTGAAATCTTTTGTAGCTTCCACATAATATTTCAAAGCTCTTACCACATCCAAAGAATGTAAGGATCTCTCCAAAGAATTCTTAGGATTAGGACATAAGGAAGGGACAACAATTTCTCTACTAATGTTGTTAGAATTCACAACCTTAGGTAAAAATTGAAAAGAAGTCCGCAAAAAGGCCTTATCCTGATGAAAAATCAGAAAAGGAGACTCACAAGAAACAGCAGATAGCTCAGAAACTCTTTTAGCAGAAGAGATAGCCAAAAGGAACAACACTTTCCAAGAAAGTAGTTAATGTCCAAAGAATGCATAGGCTCAAATGGAGGAGCCTGTAAAGCCTTCAGAACCAAATTAAGACTCCAAGGAGAAATTGATTTAATGACAGGCTTAATACGAACTAAAGCCTGTACAAAACAGTGAATATCAGGAAGTATAGCAATCTTTCTGTGAAATAAAACAGAAAGAGCGGAGATTTGACCTTTCAAGGAACTTGCAGACAAACCCTTATCCAAACCATCCTGAAGGAACTGTAAAATTCTAGGAATTCTAAAAGAATTCCAGGAGAATTTATGAGAAGAACACCATGAAATGTAAGTCTTCCAAACTCTATAATAAATCTTTCTAGAGACAGATTTACGAGCTTGTAACATAGTATTAATCACTGAGTCAGAGAAACCTCTATGACTTAGTACTAAGCGTTCAATTTCCATACCTTCAAATTTAATGATTTGAGATCCTGATGGAAAAACGAACCTTGAGATAGTAGGTACGGCCGTAACGGAAGTGGCCAAGGCGGGCAACTGGACACCTGAACCAGATCCGCATACCAAAACCTGTGTGGCCATGCTGAAGCCACCAGCAACACAAAAGACTGTTCCATGATGATTTTGGAGATCACTCTTGGAAGGAGAACTAGAGGCAGGAAGATGTAAGCAGGATGATAACACCAAGGAAGTGTCAGTGCATCCACTGCTTCCGCCTGACATCCCTGGACCTGGACAGGTATCTGGGAAGTTTCTTGCTTAGATGAGAGGCCATGAGATTTATCTCTGGAAGACCCCACATCTGAACAATCTGAGAAAACACATCTGGATGGAGAGAACACTCCCCTGGATGTAAAGTCTGGCGGCTGAGATAATTCACTTCCCAATTGTCTACACCTGGGATATGCACCGCAGAGATTAGACAGGAGCTGGATTCCGCCCAAACAAGTATTCAAGATACTTCTTTCATAGCTTGGGGACTGTGAGTCCCACCCTGATAATTGACATATGCCACTGTTGTGATATTGTCTGTCTGAAAACAATGAACAGTTCTCTCTTTAACAGAGGCCAAAACTGAAGAGCTCTGAGAATTGCACAGAGATCTAAAATAATTATTGGTAATCTCGCCTCTTGAGATTTCCAAACCCCTTGTGCTGTCAGAGATCCCCAAACAGCTCCCCAACCTGAGAGACTCGCATCTGTTGTGATCACAGTCCAGGTTGGCCAAACAAAAGAAGCCCCTTGAACTAAACGATGGTGATCTATCCACCATGTCAGAGAGTGTCGTACATTGGAATTTAAGAATATTAATTGTGATATATTTGTATAATCCCTGCACCATTGATTCAGCATACAAATCTGAAGAGGTCTCATGTGAAAACGAGCAAAGGGGATCGCGTCCGATGCTGCAGTCATGAGACCTAAAACTTCCATGCACATAGCCACTGAAGGGAATGACTGAGACTGAAGGTGCCGGCCACAAATTTTGAACGTCTCTTGTCTTTTAGAGACAGAGTCATGGACACTGAATCTATCTGGAAGCCTAAAAAGGTGACCCTTGTCTGAAAAATCAAGAAACTCTTTGGTAAATTGATCCTCCAACCATGTTTCCAAAGAAACAACACTAGTTTATTCTTGTGAGATTCTGCAGAACGTAAAGACTGAGCTAGTACCAAGATATCGTCCAAATAAGGAAACACCGCAATACCCTGTTCTCTGATTACAGAGAGTAGGGCACCCAGAACCTTTGAAAAGATTATTGGAGCTGTTGCTAAGCCAAATGGAAGAGCAACAAATTGCTAATGCTTGTCTAGAAAAAGAATCTCAGAAACTGATAATGTTCTGGATGAATCGGAATATGAAGGTATGCATCCTGCAAATCTATTGTGGACATATAATGTCCGTGCTGAACAAAAGGCAGAATAGTCCTTATAGTCACCAACTTGAAAGTTGGTACTCTTACATAACGATTCAAAATTTTCAGATCCAGAACTGGTCTGAATAAATTTTCCTTCTTTGGGACGATGAATAGATTTGAATAAAACCCCAAACCTTGTTCCAGAAGAGGAACTGGCATGATTACCCCTGAAGACTCCAGGTCTGAAACACACTTCAGGAAAACCTGAGCTTTTACTGGATTTACTGGGATACGTGAGAGAAAAAATCTTCTCACACAGGTCTTCTCACAGGTCTTACTCTGAATCCTATTCGATACCCTTGAGAGACAATGCTCGGAATCCATTGATTTTGAACAGATTTTATCCAAATATCCTTGAAAAACCTTAATCTGCCCCCTACCAGCTGAGCTGGAATGAGGGCCGCACCTTCATGCGGACTTAGGGGCTGACTTTGGTTTCCTAAAAGGCTTGGATTTATTCCAATTTGAGGAAGGCTTCCAATTGGAGGCAGATTCCGTGGGGGAAGGATTGAATTTTTTGTTCCTTATTCTGACGAAAGGAACGAAAACAGTTAGAGCCTTAGATTTACGCTTAGGTTTTTTATCCTGAGGCAGAAAAACTCCCTTTCCCCCAGTAACAGTTGAAATAATAGAATCCAACTGGGACCCAAATAAATTATTACCTTGGAAAGAAAGAGATAGTAATCTAGAATTAGATGTCATATCAGCATTCCAGGATTTAAGCCACAAAGCTCTTCTAGCTAAAATAGCTAAAGACATGGATCTAACATCAATTTTGATAATATCAAAAATAGCATCATAAATAAAATGATTAGCATATTGCAGTAAGCGAAAAATGCTATATAAGTCAGAATCCAATTCCTGTTGCGCTAAATTCTCCAACCAGAAAGTTGATGCAGCCGCAACATCAGCCAAAGAAATTGCAGGTCTAAGAAGATGACCTGAATATAAATAGGCCTTCCTTATATACGATTCAAGCTTCCTATCTAAAGGATCCTTAAAGGAAGTATTATCTTCCATAGGAATAGTGGTACATTTAGCAAGAGTAGAAATAGCCCCATCAACTTTGGGGATCTTTTCCCAAAACTCTATAGATTTTGCTAGTAAAGGATACAATTTTTTAAACCCTGAAGAAGGAATAAAAGAAGTACCTGGCTTATTCCATTCCTTTAGAAATCATATCAGAAATAGCCTCAGGAATAGGAAAAACCCCTGGAAAACCCACAGGAGGTTTAAAAACAGCATTTAAACGTTTATTAGACTGAACGTCAAGAGGACTGGTTACCTCAATATCCAAAGTAATTAACACTTCTTTTAGTAAAGAACGCAAATACTCAATTTTAAATAAATAAGTAGATTTGTTAGTGTCAATGTCTGAGGAAGGATCTTCTGAATCAGATAGATCCTCATCAGAAGAGGATAAATTATTATGTTGTTGGTCATTTGAAATTTCATCAACTAAATGAGAAGTTTTATTTGAAGGTGGAAATGCAGACAAAGCCTTCAGAATAGAATCAGAAACAAATTCTTTAAAATTTACAGGTATATCATGCACATTAGAGGTTGAAGGAACTGCAACTGGCAATGTACTATTACTAATGGATACACTATCTGCATGTAAAAGTTTATCATGATAACTATTACAAATGACATTCGGCGAGATAATTTCTACAATTTTACAACAAATGCACTTAGCTTTGGTTGAACCGATGTCAGGCAGCAATGTTCCAGTAGAAGCTTCTGAGGCAGGATCATGTTGAGACATCTTGCAAAATGTAAGATAAAAAACAACATATAAAGCAAAATTATCTATTTCCTTATATGACTGTTTTAGGAATGGGAAAAAATGCAAATAGCATAGCCCTCTGATAGAAAAAAGCAAGAGGCAAACATCAATGGGGTATTGAAATAATAAAAAAGTTTGGCGCCAAGTATGACGCACAACGTAACTAAACTTTTTTGGCGCCAAAAAAATAACCGGAAATAACACACTTGCGTCACTAATGACATTACAGTGTGAAAGGTCTCGGCGTCAAGTATGACGCCGGAAGTGACGAACTTGCGTCATAGACGTACTTTTCCGCGCCAAAAAAATTTTCGCACCAAAATTGACGCAATAAAGTTTAGCATTTGTCGCACCCGCAGGCCTAATACCGCCCGCAATTTGTAAGAAGTAGTCAATTGAAAAAAAAACTAAAACCCAGGTAAGAAATAAATGTCATATTTAAAAGATGTTTATATTCCCCAAATATGAAACTGACAGTCTGCAGAAGGAAATACATGAACCTGACTCATGGCAAATATAAGTACAATACATATATTTAGAACTTTATATAAATGCATAAAGTGCCAAACCATAGCTGAGGTGTCTTAAGAAATAAAAACATACTTACCAAAAGACACCCATCCACATATAGCAGATAGCCAAACCAGTACTAAAACAGTTATTAGTAGAGGTAATGGTAAATTGAGAGTATATCGTCGATCTGAAAAGGGAGGTAGGAGATGAATCTCTACGACCGATAACAGAGAACCTATGAAATAGACCCCCGTTAGGGAAATCATCGTATTCAATAAGTGATACTCCCTTCACGTCCCTCTGACATTCGCTGTACTCTGAGAGGAATCGGGCTTCAACAATGCTGAGAAGCGCATATCAACGTAGAAATCTAAGCACAAACTTACTTTACCACCTCCATAGGAGGCAAAGTTTGTAAAACTGAATTGTGGGTGTGGTGAGGGGTGTATTTATAGGCATTTTGAGGTTTGGGAGACTTTGCCCCTCCTGGTAGGATTGTATATCCCATATGTCACTAGCTCATGGACTCTTGCCAATTACATGAAAGAAAAAAGCCCTTTAGAAGCGCTTTAACATTAAGATACATACAAATACATTGCTAATGATGTATTTGTTTTTTTGCTTTAAATCTTTTTTTATTGATTTTCAAAGTTTACAAAATCATATGGAAAACAAGAGTATAACATCAAATAATAACAATGGTATTGATAACAATAACAAGGGGCTCCTTAGGTAGCGTAACCCCTTAGGTAGGGGTAGATCTTCTGTGAGAAAGTCCTTTGATTTGAATGGAGTGCAAGAACATTTAAACAACAGATGGTTCTCCATCTGATATACATTGTGTTACTTGTAAAGAGAAGCGACCCCAATACAAAGGTTAACAATATCTATTGATGGATCTGCACGAACAAGAACAGCAAGTGGGAGGGGAAGAAGGGTAAGGGGTAGGGAGGGGTAGGAAATTGCAGGTGAAAACGAATAGGGAGTGTCTGAGGAGGGTGTAAGTTAGCTTGCGAGGGTACCTTCCTGGGGGGGATGAGGGGGAGCCGGGGGACTCCCCGGACCCACCTGCTCCCATATGAATATAATGTCTGAGATGGTATCTGCTTTACCTTGGAAACTGTAATGTATTTTCTCTATTGAGAGAACATGATCAACCTCATGAACCCACATTTGTGAAGAGGGGACCTGTACCTTTTTCCAGAACCTGGGAATTAAACGCTTGGCGCAATTTAGCATGCATTGCAATAATCTCTTACGATATTGGCAGCTGAGGTTTGGTAGATCATTAAGTAAGACCACCGTGGGGTTTAGTTTAATATTAGAGCCTAGGATGTGGTTGATATGTGTACTTATTGTGTGCCAGTAGTGTTTAAGCAGAGGGCAATGCCAGAAAATGTGGGTGAGAGAACCGATCTCCCCGCAGTGTCTCCAGCATTGGGACGACGCTCCCGGGAAAATGTTATGAAGCCTTACGGGGGAAAGGTACCAGCGCATTAAAATTTTGTAATTAAGTTCGGCTAATACTGGTGAAATGGATGACTTTTTTGTTGATAAGAATATGTTATGCAACTGCTTTTGAGTGAATGTTACATTAAGTTCTTTCTCCCATTTGGCCATGTACGAGGGTGAGAGTGTAGGAGAGGTATTCTGTAGTATTTTATGAATCAGGGAGATATGTGATTTTAGGAGAGAGGGGGTTGTGCATAGTATTTCAAATGGTGTAAGAGGGCTTGTTAGAGTTGACTTATGTTGGGAGGTTAACAGGGCGTGCCTTACTTGAAAGTAGGAAAACCATTTGTGGAAAGGAGGGCCAAATTCAAAGTTCAGGTCTGATTGTAACCTAAATTGTCCATTGTGAAAGAAGCGAGATACTGGGGAGGGGAGATGGTGGACAGTTAGGTGTGGGCTGTGTATGAGATTCGGTGCAATGAATGTAGTGTTATTGAGCAGAGGGGTTAGAGGGGAGACTGCACGAGAAATGTTTGAAGAAGTTTTTACGGTCTTGTCCCATACCCCCAGGGTAGATGTTATGTAATAGTTGGGTTGGTGTTGTGTTGGCCTATGTCTCTTTGGGATCCAGCAAATCTCGGCTAAATTGTGTTCTAATAGGAGTGAAGCTTCTAACTGGACCCATGGTTTTGAGGGTGAGGAGTAATTCCAAGCCACAATGTGGGCTAGATGAGCTGCTTTATAATATATTGTTAGATTAGGGACCCCTAGGCCCCCTCTCTATTTGCTGAGGTATAGATTCTTTTTAGCAACTCTTGGTCTTTGGTGGGACCACACAAAGGATTCAATTAGTTTTTGCTGTGTGTCTAGATATTTAGGAGGTAGTTCTAGGGGGAGGACCTGAAACAGGTACAAATATTTAGGGAGTATGGTCATTGACACCGCATTCACACGGCCAAGCCAAGATAGATGACTCTGCGCCAGTTATTAAGTAGATTGTGTATTTCTTTAGAAAGGGCTTCATAATTATGTTCAAAGAGGGCTGGAATGGATGGGGAGATCGTAATGTCGAGGTATTTTAACGAGTTGTCTATTAAAAAAATGAGTGTACTGGGAAAGGTAAATAAGTTCCTCTTCGGATAGATTTACCAGCAGGAGGACAGATTTGTCCATGTTAATTGAGAAATTCGACACTATCTTAAAGGCCTCGAATTCCTTTAGGGGGTGGGGCACGGATACAATTGGTGAACGCAAAGTGAAGATAATATCGTCCGCGTATAGAAGACATTTTTGGTGCATAGAGCCAAATTCTAATCCTTTAATATTTATATTATTCCTAATACGGGCAGCAAGAGTCTCAACTGTTAGGGCGAACAGGAGGGGGGAAAGGGGGCAACCCTGACGGGTGCCATTATGTATTTGGAAACTTTGGGACGTTGTGTCATTAGCTCGGACTGTTGCTGTGGGGCTGTTGTACAAAGCTCTGATTCTGTTAATAAAGACATTGGAAAAGCCAAATTTTGACAGGGCCGACCAGAGAAAGTCCCAGTCGACCCTGTCGAAAGCCTTCTCAGCATCTGTAGAGAGCACAACTATTGGTGTTTTATTGGTGTTGGCTGCATGTAGAGATTGGAGGACTCGGATTGAATTGTCTTTTGCCTCCCTCCCTGGAATAAAGCCGACCTGGTCCGTATGGACCAGGTATGGAAGATATTTATTAAGGCGCATAGCCAGGACTTTGGCATATAACTTAATGTCTAAGTTTATAAGGGATATGGGGCGGTAATGTTTGACTTGATCTGTAGATTTGCCGGGCTTAGGAATAACTGTGATAGATGCCTCCAGGAGGTTTTTGGTAAATGTGCCTTGTTGATCTATTGACTGAAAGAACTCAAGAAGATGGGGGCTAAGTAGTGGGGCAAAGAGGTGAAAGAATTTTGGGGTAAATCCATCTGGACCTGGAGCTTTCCCCGATGGTAAAGTTTTAATGGCCGCTAGTATTTCAGTGATATGAAACAGTTGGTCTAGGGAGGAGAGTGTCGGGAGCTCGATTTTTTCAAGATAGTTATTAATTAGATTAGTTTTTATGTCGTGGTCTGGGGATTCTAAGTTATAAAGAGAAGTATAGTAAGAAGCAAAACTGTTCACAATTGAGGAGCTGTCAAAGGACATTTGTCCAGTGGGACTCGCTATATGTTTTATAAAAGTTTTAAATCTCTTTTTTTAGGGACCTAGCTAACATTCTAGCAGATTTGTTTTTTTCTATGATGAATTTAGTTTTTTGGGTTAAGGAACGTAAGTGGGCGCACTTTATAAGGTAGTTATTCAGATCTTCTCTAGTTTGTTTCAAAGTGACATCGTGTTGATTGGAGTGAGGGTTGTTTTTATGAGCTTGTTCAGCTTGTGTGAGTCTGTCAGTCAAGGAGTTATATAGAGCTGCTCTTTGTAGGCGCTGTCTTTTAGTATATTTAATAAGTTCGCCCCTGATGAAGCACTTATATGCTTCCCAGTTGTTGGTAATAGATGCGTCAGCGGGTTTGTTTATGGAGAAGAATTCTGTAGTTTTTTTAATGATTTCTATTGTTATTTGAGGGTCTGAGAATATAAGATCATTTGGTCTCCAGTGTGGGCGACTTGAGGGTTTAGCTGACCAGGTGAAAGAGTTAATCACTGCACTGTGATCGGACCAGACCGTGTGGCTGATCTTGGAATCTGTTAGGGAGGTTAGCATTGATTGGTCACAGAGTAGGTAGTCTAATCGTGTATATGTTTTTTGTGGGTGTGAAAAGAAAGTGAAGTCTTTGGTTTGTGGATGTGTAACTTGCCATGTATCGAAGAGAGGGAGAGATTGGATTGCAGACCAATTGGCTTTAATTTTTCTATGGTTAAGGTACGATGTTCCTGTGGAGGTGTCTATAATCGGGTTGATGGGAAAATTTAGATCCCCACCTAAGATGATTGGGCCTTTAGCAATATCTATTAGCTGATTAATAGTTTTGCGGAAGAAGGAGAGTGTGGGACGGATTGGGGCATAAATGTTGGCTACTGTAAGGGTCTGCCGAACAATAAGCCCACTATAATCAGTACTCTGCCCTCGGTATCGGCATATTTCTGTAGAAGTTCGAAAGGGGTCCCCCATCTAAAGGAGATACTAACACCATTTTTCCTGCCAGGACCAGAGCTCATGAAATGCTGGTCATAGAGGAAAGTTGATAGCTTGGGTTCCTTAAGCGTAGTGAAGTGGGTCTCCTGCAAAAGGAGGATGTCAATTTGTTTCTTATAGAGGTCATGGAAAGCTATGGACCGCTTCTCAGCGGAAAGAAAGCCCTTAACATTCTGTGTGGCTATGGTAAAGGAGTTAGTGGAGGTATTTTTGTACATGTTTATAGTGTTTGGTAGACCTTAAGTGCTAACTGGGGGAAAGTGGTTGGGAAATTAAGCTGCACTAGGTAAAACCACTCTGTAAGGAGGAAGAGGGATGGGGGGATGGGAGTCCAGGGAAAGAAGGGTCAGGATATGGAGGGAATAGGTGTTGCTGTTCACAAAGTACTGCAATGAGGTTTGATATACAATATCTGATGGAGGAGAGAAGGTAGAAAAGGAGATAGGGAGGGGAAAGAACTAGTAGAAGGAAAGGAGAGGGAGAAAGAAAGAGGTGGAGAGGGGAATAGGAAGAAAGGATTGTAATTACAGTGAATTATTTGCCGTAGCAAAGAAAGAGAGGGAGAAGAAACAAAAAGAAAGGAGGCAGGGGCTTAGCACGGAATGAGAAAGCCCGCCACTATATCTGAAAACAAAGGTAACGGAACAGACATAGGAAGGGAAAAGGAAGATAATGAGAGAGAACAAGAAATACAAAACATTTCCCTTTTCTTTTCCTTGACATATATATAAAGAAAACACAGGGTAATTACTAAACATTAAACATTTAGCCTGAACAAAGGCAACTTGCATAACAAATGGAAAACTGAAAACTTAGAACATACTGGAATACATACTTGGGTAAAACTCATGACTTGTCAGCAATTTGATTATACTATGTATAATCATTTCTGGGGTAAGTAACCCTATCTACAGGGTTCAAGGTGTAAGATCAGAGGAACTTAAGAAACTTATGTGAAGGACTCAGCATAACAGTTCAAGTGTCAGCGGGGGAGTCTCGGGATACTGGTTTCTTCTTGGGCTGCCTATTCACCACTTCAGACCAGGTGCTTCTTTGGGTTTGAAAGGTGCTTAAGGTGGTCTGTTTCTTTTGTGGGGGTGCAGTAGTAGGCATCTCAGGAGCAGGAATACCCAAAAGATTGCAAAGTGAGGCAGCTTCATTTGGATCCTTACATTCTAGTCTTTTCCTATCTTTGAGGACTTGGAGAGATACTGGGAACCCCCATCTGTAGGGAATCTTCTGTGTTCTGAGGTGCGATGTGATGGAGTTGAATTCTCTGCGCAGCTGCAGGGTTCTAGACGATAAGTCTTGAAATACCTGAATCTTTGATCCCATATCTGAGAAGTTGTGCTTTTGTCTGGCATAGTTGAGATTTTTTCTTTATCTCTGAAACTCTGAAAACAGACCACTATATCTCTTGGAGGTTGATTCTCGCCCGGTTTAGGGTGCTCTATAGAGAGAGTGCTCTCTCTATAGGGATCTCTGGGATAACAAATGAGTTTGCAATTGCAAGAGCTTGAAAGAGTTCTTGAAGAAAGTGATGTATAGCGTCTCTAGCAACTGTTTCAGGAACTCCTCTAATACGGAGGTTGTTACGCCTCATGCGATTCTCTATATCGTCCATTTTAGTTTCCAAAATGGAGATTATGCTTTGCTGTGTCTGGATCTGTTGCGACATGGCATTCATTTCCTTAACAAGTTCTTCACTGTCATCTTCAAGTGTTTCCACTCTAAAGCCCAGCTCATTAATTTCACGCTTTAAGTCAGCGCATTCCTCCCGAATACACGTCTTTACTTGTGTTATTAGGCTTTCCATGGCTTTTAATGTGACAGGGCCATCTTCTGGTTGTGATTCAGCTGTGTCAGTTAAGGATTTGTCGTCCCCCTCTGTTAATGAGGAATCAGTGGCTTTTTTCTTTTCAATTTGTTTAAAAAAGGCACCAGCAGAGCCCTGTCCTGCTGCAGCTGTTTTCAGCACCTTGTCAGCTTTGGTCATTCTGCGATGTGCCATCATTTGGTTCTCTCTAAAACCAGTAAGGTGAACTGCTCACTGTGAGCCAGAGAAAAAAACAATTTAGAGGGATGTTGAATGCACTTCTGTTTAGAGATAATGCAGAGCTTAATTGTCAGTATCAAAGTTCCCAGTCTTGTTGTGGGGCAGAGTGAGATGTGGTTAGTGTAGTTTGAATGTTATTAGAATCTCATGCCCTATATAAAGTAGCCCCCAGGGAGCATGCGTCACAAAGTAGGCCCCAGTGTTGTTCAGGTTTTATATTATCAGCAGCATTGGGCAAATGGATGTAGGGGGGTAGGTATCTTTATATTAGGATGATTTTATTGTAAGATGCCCCTCTAAGTCTATGCAAAAACATGTTTGAGCGCTCTGATGCACTATTTTTGAGTGAAAGTTCTCTGCGCTTGCTGCGTAATCCCAGAGAGACTAGCCATGCGGTAGTGCCGGGAGCTGTGGGCCGTGTATGTTTATCTGACTCTTTGGGGTGATGTCAGGTATGTGCCCTTATATAGAGATCGCCGGCACTATGACAGACTCAGATAAGCTCTGTGCGGCACTAACTACCGCGCGGTCCACTCACCACCAGCTAGCAGGTTGCAGCCCTTCACATCGTGATCAAGGAGATCAATTCCGCCTGTCGTGGTGAGCTGGCCTAGGAGGATATGCGTTGGTCCACAGGGTCAGTGGGTGTTCCGGTAGCTCCTCCGGTTTTATATATGTCCGGAGGAGGTTGTGGCTCAAACTGTGGCGGGTTTCTTCTTGTCCGTGAAGAGAGCCTCAGGGAAATGCAGCCATCTCAGACGCCTGCAGGCTCCGCCCCTGCTAATGATGTATTTGTATGTAAATATATATATATATATGTTTAGCTATCTATATACTGAAAATATTTCACATTCCAATGTTCTGCACATAGCATAATATGTGCTATGTATTTAGAAATAGATATTCCTATAAAGATATCTGTATATATCTATACATATATATAATCATATATACTGTAGGTATACATATATGTATGTGTAAAAAAACATAGATATACAAGATATATGTAGAAATATTTATTTATGAATACATAGAACATATTCTGTTACAAAAAGAACATTGGAATATGAAATATTTTTATTTTCATGTCGGGGTAGAGATGATCAGAATTTTTTTGTTCCATTGATTTCTATGGGGAAATACATGAACGTGCATGCAAGATTGTAAGTTTGGATTTTTGTGCTAGTCTGGTTACTACTTGCGCTAAATATATATATTTTTTTAAAGGGACAGTCTAGGCCAAAATAAACTTTCATGATTCAGATAGAGCATGTAATTTTAAACAATTTTCCAATTTACTTTTATCACCAATTTTGCTTTGTTCTCTTGGTATTCTTAGTTGAAAGCTTAACCTAGGAGGTTCATATGCTAATTTCTTAGACCTTGAAGCCCACCTCTTTCAGATTGCATTTTAACAGTTTTTCACCACTAGAGGGTGTTAGTTCACGTATTTCATATAGATAACACTGTGCTCGTGCACAAGAAGTTATCTGGGAGCAGGCACTGATTGGCTAGACTGCAAGTCTGTCAAAAGAACTGAAAAAAGGGTCAGTTTGCAGAGGCTTAGATACAAGATAATCACAGAGGTTAAAAGTATATTATTATAAATGTGTTAGTTATGCAAAACTGGGAAATGGGTAAAAAAGGGATTATCTATCTTTTAAAACAATAAAAATTCTGGTGTAGACTGTCTCTTTAACTTGTAATACAAGCGCACCCCAACTATTGCAAAAAATAAATAAATAACTCTAGCGTAGTTTTTGCGATCACAGGGGAAAAAAATTACCACACCACTTGTAATCTAGCCCTATATATTTAAACCTATATATAGCATAAATAAAAAGAGAGAAGCGCTCAACCTAGGAATGAACAATAGCATTATAGCTTGTTCTATGGCTAGTTACAACCCAAGAAGAAGCCTCTTTTTGCTCAACATGTGCCTTTCACAGAGAACTTTCCTGTAGCATATCAGTCTGATTCCTGACTTAACAGTACAGTCCAGCCATGAAATACCAGGCAATCCCTCTCTGAACAAGAGAAACGGCAAAACCCCAGAAGTACGTTTCGGCCTAGTGTGGGCCTCGTCAGGGAGGTGCAGCCATATCCCTCTAGGCACACTGAGCAACGGGTCCACGTCTGGATTCCCACATCACACTTAGGTAAACTTCCCTAAGAGACCACCCAAAAAGCAGCCTCTTTTTACTTAACATGTGCCTTTCACAGAGAAGAACTTTCCTGTAGCATATCAGTTTGATCCTGACCTTGAAATACCAGGCAATCCCTCTCTGAACAAGAGAACCGGCATATAGATGATTATATATAGGTATATATATATATATATATATATATATATATATATATATATATATATACTGTATATACAGATATATATAGGAATATATATGTATAAATACTTAGAACATATTCCCCTATGTGAGGAACATTGGAATGTGAAATATTTACAGTAAATACATAGTTAAAATCTTTATTAAATAGGAATATTGCATAAATATGTTTTAGAAGTTTTCATCTACTTAAGTGCAAAGAGCTCCAATGCACTTATATATATGTCTATATATGTGCACTTAAATATTTATGTGTTTATATGGGTATATATGTCTGTACATACATTTATACACATATAAATACGTATGTACACACAAACACACACATATATACAGTATATATATATATATATATATATATATATACATATCCATATTTAGACATGTATATGTAAGTATATCAATGCTAAAGCCCTTTTGCAGCTTTTTTTTTCTAATATCTGAGATCTCATATCTTTGAGCCCTTATAATTTTTATTTTTTAAAATAAATTTTATTAGACTGTGTTAATATGAGTGTAACTGTATTTTGTAATGTATTTTTGAAGTGCTTTGTGCAACGTTTTCTTTTCGGAACCAAAGGTCTGAGATTGCGGTAAAGATTCTCCCGTAAATCAAGATTGCACTAGCAAAATTGCAATTGCGCTCAACTTGTTATATCAGCGCAATGGAAAGGGGGTGCAAACTATCATGATAACGCTAGGCCAATTGTTTGCGCACCATTTGTAATCTAGCCCAATATGTGTTATATACAATATTTGCAACATACAATATCTGCTGCTTACAATATGTGCTATATAGTGGCGCGCTAACACTTATGAGCGAGCGATATAGGGTTTATTGCAGCTGTTTGTGCATGTCAGATATAGTGCTTGTATAACAAGTTGAAAGTAAGCACGATTGCTTGAGTGCAGGGGTGGAACTACTGGGGGTGCAGAGGACACAACTGTGGGGGGGGGGCAGCTTCAGCAAAAAAACTTTGACCTGCCACTGCCTGCACTGATATCATGTTAGTGTGATGTGATGCTTCACTAGTGTATCTATCTCTGACTACAGGGGTTAGTGTTTCTGTTTTACCCATTGGCCGCGCCGTGCCCGGAACTTAGCTAACTTCCATCATGATTCCTGACTCTGAGCCTGACTGACTGTGATTGGTTTTGGCTGTTGGCACATCGCACATACTTTGGCTCCACTCCTGACTGCACGTGTAGTCTGCTCAATCAGCTCGTGACTGCACGTGTGGTCAGTCAGTGTGAGAGACTGAGTGAGGGACGAGTGATGAGCAGAGGCAGCTGAGCGAGGAGGGCGGTTAGAGATGGCTACTCAGCTAGTGGTGGTAAGTCAGTGTGAGGCTGAGTGGTATTGTGGCAGGCTGCCAGGCTAATTAAATTGAACCAGTAACTGGAGTAGTGGTCTGGACAGGTGTCAGGTGGTCAGTAGCGCAATGGCCGCAACCAATGAGGCTGAGCATTTTAGGGGAGTATCAGGGCCGAACCATCTCACAGACTGTATCACTTCACAGTTACACACTACATACAGTACTGGCTGGGGGGATAGTAGAGACCTAGGGTCACCATAATATCACCATATCACCAAAAAAAGCATGGTTCAGTGCAAATGCGCAGCCAAGGAACCAAATCACTTCTGCATAGGTGTAATGGACAATTAATAACTGCATAACAACTCAATATACTACAAGGTGCTTTTTTCCCCTGCTAACATTAAATTTTCATATTTAGTAGCAGAACACTATAAGGGTTTTAATTATATTTGAATGGTCCAACTCCATACTACATTTGTGACATTGCCTGTGAGTATCAGTACTGTAAGTTTTAACTACAAGAAAAATAAAAGCAGGCTTTCATTCTAGTATCTCTCCATTACAGATTGCATTTATTTTGATAGAAATTATGTTGAATGTATAAAAAGTTATTTTAGGGGGCGGAGTCTAGCCACGCAAGAAGATGGCTGCTTCTTAGGAAGACTCCTATCTCCTACTCTGACAAAAAGCGCATAAAAGCTGGCAATACCTTATTTTTCCCTTCCCCTTTCCTATCTGAGGGTCTGAACATATAGCCAACACGGAACGAGGCAAAAGCTGTCCAGCTTTCACTCACCCGCTTTGATACTACATACTGCAGCCTCCCGACACATAACCCACGTGGCGGCAGAAGGCACGGACTATCCAGGGTTGCTGGAGTACCCAGCAAAGGTATTCAACCTCTTAAATTGCTGACCCGGAGTAACACCGCTAAAGCACTTGCAAGGTACAGAGGCTAATTACATGTACCGACCGCATTATCACTGAACCTCCACCCGGCATGTAAATCAAGAGCGGCATTGACCGCATCGCATTAGTACTCTGCCTCACTGCATAGACACAAGCGGATCTCCGGTGGCAGTGCGGACAACTCAGCTGTTATATAACAAATTATAATACCGCACAGCCATTGACACTGAACTGACCCCTCACTTAGTTTCACCGGCTGCCTGATTAGCTACTCTGCACAATAAAAGCCCCTGCCATTACAGTTTATAGAACCCTGTCAATCTCAATCACAGAGCTGTAAATAGCTGCAGGAGAATCTACTGACGCTTTGGGCACAAAAACAAACACAGTCTCATTCAGGACTACAATATTTATCAGATATACACTCCTTTTTTCTTCTACCTTTGTTATCTCATTCTTTTCAAAGAAGGCAGGGGAGACTTTCTAAACACATAATTACATAGGGTGTACTGCTTTTTGTTTCAATCCATACCCAGGCTGCATAGGCTTTATGAGAGGGGGATGCCTTGCAAGAAAAACATAAAAAGTGATAAAATCTCCACATCCAAATCACTGAGTCATTATCTAAAACCTAAAGAACCAATTCCACCCTCAGACACAGAGGAAACCAGAGAGATGCAGTCCCCCACGACACCCCTTCCCCAGACAGCGGATCAAGATCCAAGCTCTTTCATTACAAAAAGAGACATAATAAACCTATCCTCCAAGGATGATATAAAGGTGGTCCTTCATGAAATGAGGACCCTTTTTGATTATCTGAGGAAAGACCTGGGGGCCATGGAAAAGAGAGTAGTCACCTTGGAAAAACATCAAGAAGCCCTCGCTGAAGAAACTCGCTCTAACTCCTCCAGCCTACAAGACCATGAAGCCAAACTACACATCCTCTCAGATAAATTGGAGGACCTGGAAAACAGGACACGACGCAATAACCTGCGCATAAGGGGAGTCTCCGAATCTGTCTTTCCTCCTGCGATTGAGGGCTACCTCCAAGCTCTATTCAGAGTTATCAAGGACGACCCCTCTGCAGAAGAAGTTCATATAGAGCGTGCCCACAGAGCTCTACACCCTAAACCTCCCCCTAAAGCCCCGCCGAGGGATATAATTGTCAAATTTTTAAAATACAAGGATAAGGAAGATCTGCTCAGAAAAGCGAGAGAAAAACATCCAATTTTTCATGCCGGAGAAGAAATACAACTATTCACAGATCTCTCTCCTACTACACTTCAGAAGAGAAGAGAACTTTCCCATGTCACCTCTACCTTGAAGAAACACGGTGTCCCCTACAGATGGGGATTCCCTGTCTCCCTAATCTCCACATTCAACAACAGAACCGCCATCTTCAAACCTGGCACGGATCCAAACATCTTTTATAGGGAACTGTCACTACCCACGAACCCAGACGAAGAGGAAGGCCCTAGACCCTCTGTGTCACATCAGATGACAGGAAATACAGCAAGCTCTAGCCTTACTCAACGCTGAAAGATGTTACCTACTCCCACTACAGACCACTGGATATTGACACCTTAAATCTCAAAATCCAAGTAAGATTTTTTCATCAGTGGCTCAGGTGAAACAGACGGTGAGTGCTGGATGAATATGTTTGTCCCATAAATATATACACAGACTTTCATTAACAAAGCACACTAAAAGAACAATTGAACTGTCATCTTTTATACTGACTCTGTTCTCAGATGACAGGACTCTATCCTCTCTTGAGATATTATATAGCATAAATGCGTAATCACTCTGAGTATCTCTACTTTATTTCTACATATCTGATATCTTCCAATGATTTAGTATGTTTAGTGAGACTATTCACACTGTTGTGGAAGGGTAATTAAAATCATATATGAGAGTTCTCAAAAAAAAAAAAAACACTTAACTTTAAACCTTTCATATATGTGAGACTGGGTAAAATGCCTATCAAGGCTATAGAGTTCTTTTGCCTATTATTAGTTCATTCACTGTTATACATGTTTAAAGGTTTGTAACTGTGTCTTTGTTTGATTGAATCTTGAAACCTCTGCAAAACTTTGCATATTATTGTTTCTTTTTTGTATTTATTTCCCTTTTAAAAGCACTAGAGTACGACTCGTATCAAGAGGTCACTTCAGTTCCCAGAATTATAGAATCCTTCATCACTCCTTCCTAATATCATCCCTTCCACTACGTCCCAATATATCCTTTCACCTGAGCCCCTTATCCCCCCATTACAATTCCTCCCCCCCTCCTTTAACAACCCTTTTGCCAGCTGATATTTTCATTTGCAGATACACATCCCACCTAGTCAGAGATGGAGATACTTCCCCTGTCTTGTAACTTTCTCAGAAGATTTCTTAGACCCTTTCAAGAGTGTTGACACTCTGTGAGTTGCTCTTTTTAAGGGATAATTCGCAGATTGATGATACAATTCTTATTATTTACTAAAGCCTTCAAAGTTTTTCTAATCTTTCTCTTCTTTCTCTCCTTCTTGATTCCTTTCCCTTGCTTTCTTTAACTACTTTCCTCCCTCACTATCTATTTCCCCTCCCCTCCCCTTTTTTTTTTTTTCCCTCCTTCGCCATGCCAGCTCGCCACAGCAGATTTGGAGAGCACTCTTTCCAACTCACGACTATCAATGCCAAAGGTTTGAATAATCCAGGCAAGCGGTCTATTGCTATTAAGGAACTGAATAAACTTAAAACCCAAATTATTTTACTTCAAGAGACCCATTTTCAAAAGGGTAGAGAACCGCGCAGGAATCTACCCCACTTCCCCATAATGCATTTTGCCTCTGGCCCAGACAAAAAAGGAGGAGTGGGAATACTTATACACAAATCCCTTCCCGTACAGGTAAACCACTTGGTTAAAGATACAGAAGGGAGGTACATTCTATTGATAGGCTCTCTCTATGGCCAACAATTTACTATCCTAAACATATACACCCCCAATCAAGCCCAAACCAAATTTTAAAAAAAAATCACGAATCTGTTGCTAGACCAGGCTAAGGGAGTGATCTTTCTAGCGGGTGATTTCAATATCGTTTTTGATCCAAGTTTAGACTCCTCTAGAGGAGTATCTACGGTTCCAAAAACTACCCTAATAACGGTAAAAAACTCTTTAACTAACCTAGACCTTCATGATTTATGGAGATCCTTTCACACAAACGAAAAAGACTACACTTGTTACTCTCCTCTGCATAAATGCTACACAAGAATCGACCATATTATGATAGACTCTCACGGCCTCTCCCTCGCCGCACAGTGCAGCATTGGAAATATTACCTGGTCTGACCATGCCCCTATCTCTTGCTCTATTCTCTGGCCAGATTTACCAATTACAAATAGGACATGGAAATTAGATGACACACTACTGGACAACCCTATATTTTTAAATGACATAGAGAGATCTCTGATAGAATACTTCTCACTAAACGAAAACACAGCCACGTCTCCTACAATTGAATGGGAGGCTCATAAATCAGTTATTCGGGGTCTCTTTATCAAACAAAGCTCGAAAATAGCTAGGGAGTCCAGGGTTTATCATTCCTCCCTATTAGAAAGAATTAATTCCCTAGAGAAAGCACACAAACTAAACCCTTCTGATAATTCGATATTCCAGGATCTTACATTAGCTAGATCAGAACTTAAAGAACTTCTAAACAAAACATATCAACGTACTGCTCTCCACCTAAAACAGTATTACTATGAAGGGGGAAATAAACCGGGAAAAATCCTAGCAAGAACCCTCCGCAGGAAACAATTATCCTCTTACATACACTCAATCAAATCAAAAAACGGCTCCCTAGTCTCTAGTAGTAAACTTATTGCAGCTACCTTTAGGGATTATTATAGATCATTGTATAATTTAACAGACGCTTTAACTGCCCCGCATGCACAATCAGATCAGGAATCTCTCGAGGAAATAACAAATTACTATTTTAAAGACATCTCCCTCCCCTCTCTCTCCGAGGAGGAAAGACTGGACATATCTTCTCCTTTTTCTGCTGACGAATTACAAAGAGCAATCAAAGACATGCCGACAGGAAAAAGCCCGGGCCCAGATGGCTACACCCCTAAATATTATAAATTGCTTAGCAAAACATTATCTCCTCATTTGCTTAAACGTTTTAATTCCCTAAGAGACAGACCCACACTATCCAAGTCACTACTTGAGGCGCATATAACAGTTATTCCTAAACCAGGGAAACCTGCCAACTGCCCAGAGAATTTTAGACCCATATCACTTATAAATTCAGACATGAAACTTCTTGCTAAGGTTCTTGCAAATAGATTGAACAAATACTTACCAAAACTAATCTCTCCAGACCAATCAGGCTTCATTCCAGGCCGAGAGGCCCGCAACAATACCATTAAGATTCTGAATTTAATTGACTATGCTAAAACGTTGCGGACTCCAATGGTCCTTTTTGCAACTGACACGGAAAAGGCCTTTGATAGGGTGCGCTGGCCTTTCCTGAGCAAATCAATGACTATGATGGGAATCCCTGAACCCTTCCTAAATTCGGCTATGGCTTTATATTCCTCCCCAAACGCAAGGATTAGAATAAACGGCACTCTCTCTGAGCCCTTTGAAATAAAAAACGGTACTAGGCAAGGCTGCCCCTTGTCCCCCCTTCTCTTTGCCATATCTATTGAAATACTAGCCCAAAAAGTCAGAGAAAATAATGGGATAATGGGATTGGTGATAGGTGAGAGGGAGCATAAACAAGCATTATATGCTGACGACGCATTATTTTCACTGACTAACGCGGAAACATCCATCCCTGCACTACTTACCGAGATAAAAAATTATAGCAAGATTTCCAATTTTCACCTCAATGTGACTAAATCTGAAATTCTTAACATTAATTCTGACCCAACTCAGGTACAAAACTTAAGCAATTATTATAACATCCCCGTGGCCCAACATAAGCTGAAATACTTAGGGATTAATCTCACCACCTCCAATCAAGATCTATACAAAACAAACTATGGCACAATAAAGAATGAAATAATTAGAGACCTCTCAGTTTGGAAAAACAAAAAACTCTCATGGCTAGGGAGAGTAGGAGTTTTAAAAATGAACATTCTCCCCCGCCTCTTATATCTATTCCAAACCCTTCCGATACAACTCCCGACAGGTTACATAAATTCACTACAAAAAGCTTTTGAACAGTTTATCTGGGATGGGGCCAGGCCTAGAATCCCTAGGAGGACCATGTATCTCTCGAGGGACAGTGGGGGACTGGGTGTTCCTTGTTTGCAAACATATAAAACTGCAGTTTCTCTCCAACACATAATAGAATGGGGACACAACTTGCAAGATAAGGTTTGGATAAATATAGACAGACAAATTTTCAAAATTAACAATGTAGCAACATTAGCCTGGTTACTTCAACTACAAAGACCTAAATTAATCAAAAATTATAACATTGCAGCAGGGGTGTTGTCGGACTGGGATAAACTTTTATCTACAAGCACACACGTCTCATCGAGAGATGGTCCTTTAACACCTATTCTAGAACACACAGAACTCCCATACTATCGCTTAGGCTTCACCAAAATACAACCATACAGCCTTAGACTGGGAACGGTTCATTTTCTTTCAGAAAGTGGTAAAATCAAGACCCATGCCGAAATGGCAGAGTCCCATGGGGGGATATTCTCCTCATGGCTTCATTATCATCAATTAATCCACTACATCTCCCATCATAGATGCAAAGAGACGCTTGGCAGGGGACTTACACCCTTTGAGACACTGTGTACCTCCACAACGACCCCAACACACTTCATTTCTAAACTATACAAGATAATTTCCAACGTGGAAGCAGCAAATCTCCCATCATACACATACTCCTGGAGCAGAGATTTGGATAGTAACATAGATGCTGATTCCTGGCATAGAGCCTTTAGAATAATTAAAAGATCCTCAGTCTCGGCAACAATTCAAGAGACTCATTTAAAACGTTTGTGCAGGTGGTATTTGACCCCAGCACGACTCCACAAGATATTCCCTGGTCTTAGGGATACATGTTGGAGGGGCTGTGGGGAGACGGGCTCTCTCCTACACATTTGGTGGACATGCCCTCGACTACTCAGATATTGGACAGATACCCTGACAGAAATGTCAGGGATTCTTGGAATTACAATCCCTCATGACCCAAAAATTATCCTGTTCCTTGACCTCCCCAAGACAGAAGGAGTGGGCAAACGCCCACTACTTTTAATCATGCTCTCGGCAGTAAAAAAACTCATCCCAAAACACTGGAAGTCCCAGACAGTCCCCACTGTAGAGGCTTGGAGAACCGCTGTTTCAGAGGCCCTCTTGCTGGAGAGATACCACTACCTTAAAACGCACCAATTAGAAACCCATGAACTAATGCTGGCAATGTTTCAAAGGAAAATATAACCTATTAATTTATTAGATTGATGATTTATTTATTTTTTTCCTCCTTCCCAATTCCCTCCCCCTTCTCCCCTTAATTTACCTGTCTCTCTCTCTTTCTTTCCATCGAAATTAACATCTTCTTTTCTTCTTTCTTCTTTATATTTGTATGTTGTTTGACAAACTGGTGTTGTCAAATATCTAAAAACTATAAAATCTGTTTATGCTATGTGAGAAAAATTTAGATAAGTTTTAATTATCATATTCATATAATTGAATTCTCATGCCTTTATAATTCAGAATGGACTAGACATTCTTAGGCCTAGATTTAGAGTTCGGCGGTAGCCGTCAAAACCAGCGTTAGAGGCTCCTAACGCTGGTTTTGGCCGCCCGCTGGTATTTGGAGTCAGTGATTAAAGGGTCTAACGCTCACTTTACAGCCGCGACTTTTCCATACCGCAGATCCCCCTACGCCATTTGCGTAGCCTATCTTTTCAATGGGATCTTTCTAACGCTGGTATTTAGAGTCGTTTCTGCAGTGAGCGTTAGAGCTCTAACGACAAGATTCCAGCCGCCTGAAAAAAGCAGGAGTTAAGAGCTTTCTGGCTAACGCCGGTTTATAAAGCTCTTAACTACTGTACCCTAAAGTACACTAACACCCATAAACTACCTATGTACCCCTAAACCGAGGTCCCCCCACATCGCCGCCACTCGATTAAAATTTTTAACCCCTAATCTGCCGACCGCCACCTACGTTATACTTATGTACCCCTAATCTGCTGCCCCTAACCCCGCCGACCCCTATATTATATTTATTAACCCCTAACGTGCCCCCCACAACGTCGCCGCAAGCTACTTAAAATAATTAACCCCTAATCTTCCGACCGCAAATCGCCGCCACCTACGTTATCCCTATGTACCCCTAATCTGCTGCCCCTAACATCGCCGACCCCTATGTTATATTTATTAACCCCTAATCTGCCCCCCACAACGTCGCCGACACCTACCTACACTTATTAACCCCTAATCTGCCGAGCGGACCTGAGCGCTACTATAATAAAGTTATTAACCCCTAATCCGCCTCACTAACCCTATCATAAATAGTATTAACCCCTAATCTGCCCTCCCTAACATCGCCGACACCTACCTTCAATTATTAACCCCTAATCTGCCGACCGGAGCTCACCGCTATTCTAATAAATGTATTAACCCCTAAAGCTAAGTCTAACCCTAACACTAACACCCCCCTAAGTTAAATATAATTTTTATCTAACGAAATAAATTAACTCTTATTAAATAAATGATTCCTATTTAAAGCTAAATACTTACCTGTAAAATAAATCCTAATATAGCTACAATATAAATTACATTTATATTATAGCTATTTTAGGATTAATATTTATTTTACAGGTAACTTTGTATTTATTTTAACCAGGTACAATAGCTATTAAATAGTTAAGAACTATTTAATAGTTACCTAGTTAAAATAATTACAAATTTACCTGTAAAATAAATCCTAACCTAAGATATAATTAAACCTAACACTACCCTATCAATAAAATAATTAAATAAACTACCTACAATTACCTACAATTAACCTAACACTACACTATCAATAAATTAATTAAACACAATTGCTACAAATAAATACAATTAAATAAACTATCTAAAGTACAAAAAATAAAAAAGAACTAAGTTACAGAAAATAAAAAAATATTTACAAACATAAGAAAAATATTACAACAATTTTAAACTAATTACACCTACTCTAAGCCCCCTAATAAAATAACAAAGACCCCCAAAATAAAAAATTCCCTACCCTATTCTAAAATACAAAAATTACAAGCTCTTTTACCTTACCAGCCCTGAACAGGGCCCTTTGCGGGGCATGCCCCAAGAATTTCAGCTCTTTTGCCTGTAAAAAAAAACATACAATACCCCCCCCCAACATTACAACCCACCACCCACATACCCCTAATCTAACCCAAACCCCCTTAAATAAACCTAACACTAATCCCCTGAAGATCTTCCTACCTTGTCTTCACCATCCAGGTATCACCGATCCGTCCTGGCTCCAAGATCTTCATCCAACCCAAGCGGGGGTTGGCGATCCATAATCCGGTGCTCCAAAGTCTTCCTCCTATCCGGCAAGAAGAGGACATCCGGACCGGCAAACATCTTCTCCAAGCGGCATCTTCTATGTTCTTCCATCCGATGACGACCGGCTCCATCTTGAAGACCTCCAGCGCGGATCCATCCTCTTCTTCCGACGACTAGACGACGAATGACGGTTCCTTTAAGGGACGTCATCCAAGATGGCGTCCCTCGAATTCCGATTGGATGATAGGATTCTATCAGCCAATCGGAATTAAGGTAGGAATTTTCTGATTGGCTGATGGAATCAGCCAATCAGAATCAAGTTCAATCCGATTGGCTGATCCAATCAGCCAATCAGATTGAGCTCGCATTCTATTGGCTGTTCCGATCAGCCAATAGAATGCGAGCTCAATCTGATTGGCTGATTGGATCAGCCAATCGGATTGAACTTGATTCTGATTGGCTGATTCCATCAGCCAATCAGAATATTCCTACCTTAATTCCGATTGGCTGTTAGAATCCTATCAGCCAATCGGAATTCGAGGGACGCCATCTTGGATGACGTCCCTTAAAGGAATCGTCATTCGTCGTCTAGTCGTCGGAAGAAGAGGATGGATCCGCGCTGGAGGTCTTCAAGATGGAGCCGGTCGTCATCGGATGGAAGAACATAGAAGATGCCGCTTGGAGAAGATGTTTGCCGGTCCGGATGTCCTCTTCTTGCCGGATAGGAGGAAGACTTTGGAGCACCGGATTATGGATCGCCAACCCCCGCTTGGGTTGGATGAAGATCTTGGAGCCAGGACGGATCGGTGATACCTGGATGGTGAAGACAAGGTAGGAAGATCTTCAGGGGATTAGTGTTAGGTTTATTTAAGGGGGTTTGGGTTAGATTAGGGCTATGTGGGTGGTGGGTTGTAATGTTGGGGGGGGGGTATTGTATGTTTTTTTTTACAGGCAAAAGAGCTGAAATTCTTGGGGCATGCCCCGCAAAGGGCCCTGTTCAGGGCTGGTAAGGTAAAAGAGCTTGTAATTTTTGTATTTTAGAATAGGGTAGGGAATTTTTTATTTTGGGGGTCTTTGTTATTTTATTAGGGGGCTTAGAGTAGGTGTAATTAGTTTAAAATTGTTGTAATATTTTTCTTATGTTTGTAAATATTTTTTTATTTTCTGTAACTTAGTTCTTTTTTATTTTTTGTACTTTAGATAGTTTATTTAATTGTATTTATTTGTAGCAATTGTGTTTAATTAATTTATTGATAGTGTAGTGTTAGGTTAATTGTAGGTAATTGTAGGTAGTTTATTTAATTATTTTATTGATAGGGTAGTGTTAGGTTTAATTATATCTTAGGTTAGGATTTATTTTACAGGTAAATTTGTAATTATTTTAACTAGGTAACTATTAAATAGTTCTTAACTATTTAATAGCTATTGTACCTGGTTAAAATAAATACAAAGTTACCTGTAAAATAAATATTAATCCTAAAATAGCTATAATATAAATGTAATTTATATTGTAGCTATATTAGGATTTATTTTACAGGTAAGTATTTAGCTTTAAATAGGAATCATTTATTTAATAAGAGTTAATTTATTTTGTTAGATAAAAATTATATTTAACTTAGGGGGGTGTTAGTGTTAGGGTTAGACTTAGCTTTAGGGGTTAATACATTTATTAGAATAGCGGTGAGCTCCGGTCGGCAGATTAGGGGTTAATAATTGAAGGTAGGTGTCGGCGATGTTAGGGAGGGCAGATTAGGGGTTAATACTATTTATGATAGGGTTAGTGAGGCGGATTAGGGGTTAATAACTTTATTATAGTAGCGCTCAGGTCCGCTCGGCAGATTAGGGGTTAATAAGTGTAGGTAGGTGTCGGCGACGTTGTGGGGGGCAGATTAGGGGTTAATAAATATAACATAGGGGTCGGCGATGTTAGGGCAGCAGATTAGGGGTACATAGGGATAACGTAGGTGGCGGCGGTTTACTGAGCGGCAGATTAGGGGTTAAAAGTGTAATGCAGGGGTCAGCGATAGCGGGGGCGGCAGATTAGGGGTTAATAAGTGTAAGGCTAGGGGTGTTTAGACTCGGGGTACATGTTAGAGTGTTAGGTGCAGACGTAGGAAGTGTTTCCCCATAGGAAACAATGGGGCTGCGTTAGGAGCTGAACGCTGCTTTTTTGCAGGTGTTAGGTTTTTTTTCAGCTCAAACAGCCCCATTGTTTCCTATGGGAGAATCGTGCACGAGCACGTTTTTGAGGCCGGCCGCGTCCGTAAGCAACTCTGGTATCGAGAGTTGCATTTGCGCTAAATATGCTCTACGCTCCTTTTTTGGAGCCTAACGCAGCATTTGTTTGAACTCTCGATACCAGAGTTAAATTTATGGTGCGGCCAGAAAAAAAACCCGCGGAGCGTTAACAGCCCTTTTACCGCCAAACTCCAAATCTAGCCGCTAGTGTGTAAAGTCTAAAACATGGCCACGATAACTTCTTTATTTTGTATTAGCTCCAGTTCATGTTACGCATTATATTTTTCAAGAAATGTTAACCTGATGTCTTTTTCAATGACTTAATAAAGATTTAAATAAAAAATAAAAAATAAAAGTTATTTTAATCAGAAAACAAACTGCTATAAATTGGGTTGACAACTGTGCATCATGCATGGGAATTGTGGCCAATCAAGTACTTAAATCATTTGCAATAAAAGGGTTAAATATTGCTGTCTCTGTGATACTATTAATGCTGTAAAATACTAACTTGGTAACATAGAACTACCCACGGGGTCAGGAAGTCATGGCTCATAGAATAACAATTCTTGTTCCTCTCCCCATGAACCATTTGATTTAGGCTCCTTTGATATTTGATTTATATTTAATATAATAATAATAAAGAATTGTTATTCCATGATCTCACAGGGTGATGACTGTACTGAACAATTAAACCAATGCTTAAACCTATAGGCATGTGTATGTATGTATGTGTGTATAGAGTGTGTGTGTGTGTGTATGTGTGTGTGTGTATTTATGTATGCATGTTTGTGTTTATGTGTGTATGTATGTGACTGTGTGTGCATTTATGCATGTATGTGTGTATCTATGTGACTGTGTGTGCATTTATGCATGTATGTGTGTGTGTGTATATGTATGTGACTGTGTGTGTATTTATGCATGTATGTGTGTGTGTTTATGTATGTATGTGACTGTGTGTGTATTTATGCATGTAGGTGTGTGTGTGTTTGTGGAACCAGAAGATTACAGACAGTGTCACTATACAGTAACACTATATACAGTGCGGGGGGACTGGACCATGTCACAGACTACTGTGGTCACTATATAAAGTACTGCAGCAGATAGGTTCAGGCCATCCATCTCACCGGCAGATTACAGACTGTGTCATTTACTCACTATATACAGTACTGGTGGGTTAAACAGTGTCACTATATACAGTAATAGGGGTCAGACCATCTCATAGACCGTGGGCACAGGGTACCCCCTTTTGCAGACATGTAATTTCTTTCTGTGTTAAATGTAAAAAAAAAAAGATATGTATCATATTCATTTTTTGGGGGGGTGGGGATTATTAGATTCTTGCACCTGGGCCCTGTGGTCTCTAGTTACGCCTCTGCCTGAGCGCAATTGAAGTTAATGCGTGTCGGGATATCGCGTTCTCAGAGCACTGGTTAACTGTTTCGAAAAAAAAAAAAAAGTGTCAAAAAAACCACATCACAAATACATTTAAAAGCTACACTCATAATAACACCATCTAAGAAAAATTATTAAAAAAAAAAATGTACAAACAAGTTATAAGGGCTCAATGATTGTTTTTTTATGTTATCAAATTTTCAGGGCCGGCGTTTGCACAAGGCAATAAAGGCAGCCTCCTTATGGCGCCACATCAGGAGGCCGCAAATTTGGAACAGCAGTATCTTTTTTTTTTAAAAAAGTAAATATTTTTAATGTGAGCACAGCCAGAGCAGCTCAGAATCTGACAGATGAGCCCAGCAAACATTGATTCCTTTCTTTGGGGGGGGGGGGGGGGCTTCTTAGATTCTTGTACCTGGGCCCAGTGGTTTCTAGTTACGCCTCTGGTGTGTGTATAAATGTATGTGTAAATATGTGTAAATGTGCATAAATGTATGAGTAAATGTGTGTGTGTGTATAAATGTATGTGTATTGTGTGTGTAATGTGTGTGTGTAAATATGTGTGTATAAATGTATGTGTAAATGTATGTATGTGTGTGTAGGTATGTGTAAATGTGTGTGTGTATGTGTAAATATGTGTGTGTGTGTGTGTATGTGTAAATCTGTGTGTGTAAAAATGTATGTGTGTGTATGTATGTTTGTGTGTATGTGTAAATGGGTGTGTGTATGTGTAAATGTGTGCGTGTATAAATGTATGTGTAAATGTGTGTGTATAAATGTATGAGTATGTGTAAATGTGTGTGTATAAATGTATGAGTATGTGTAAATGTATGCATGTGTAAATGTGTGTGTGTATGTGTAAATGTATGTGTGTATTAATGTATGTGTAAATCTGTGTGTGTATGTATGTGTAAATCTGTGTGTGTGTGTGTGTTTGTGTGTGTATAAATGTATGTGTGTGTGTGTGAGTGTATAAATATTTGTGTAAATGTGTATTTATAAATGTATGTGTATGTGTAAATGTATGTATGTGTGTGTATGTATAAATGTATCTGTAAATATGTGTGTGTGTGTATAAATGTGTGTGTATAAATGTATGTGTAAATGTGTGTGCGTATAAATGTATGTGTAAATATGTGTGTATATAAATGTGTGTGTATAAATGTATGAGTATGTGTAAATGTATGTATGTGTAAATGTGTGTGTGTGTAAATGTATGTGTGTGTATAAATGTATGTGTAAATGTGTGTGTATATAAATGTATGTGTAAATGTGTGTGTGTATAAATGTGTGTGTGTAAATATATTTGCATGTGTGTATGTCAGTATGTGTGTGTGAAAATATGTATCAGTATATATGTATGTATGTATGTATAAATATGTATGTATGTGTGCATGTAAATTTTGTTACCTGCTATGTTGTGCATTACTAGAACATTTAGTTAAGAAGCAGTAATGGCAGGGTATATGAAATTTTTTTTTTGGTGGGGCGGCAAAATGTGTCTTTGTCTGTGTAGCCAAAAATCCTACCACAGGCCCTGTATAAAATATATATATATATATATATATATATATATATATATATATATATATATATATATATATATATATATATATATATATATATATATATATATATATAGGCAAAGAAAACGTGCAGGACACCTACCAGGTACAAATCACTATCCAAGTCCCAGAAACGCCACCAAACAAACGGAGTCTTAATCCCAGAATAAATCAGGTACCGACCTTTTAATGCAGCTTACTGTATCGCTGAGCTCCTGTTCTTTTCCGTCTTATCCCTTGCTGTTGGTGGGTATATTCATCCACTTTACCAGCTCGCCGTGTACTTATTTGCCAGGGGGGTGAATTCCATTTCACCTCACGTCCATCTTTGCTTGCCGTGGTATCGGGTTTCCTCGGAATCACAGTAGGAGCTGTGTTGATCAACTCCTCCCACTTCTTCTGCGATAAACAATCCAGACCCCTTACAGCTAAGGATCCGTAGGTGAACAGCGGAGACCTCACTCCGTAAGTGATGTATATTAAAAAAAACAAGTTAAAAGGTTCCTTCTAAAATATTTAAAAACTTTATCCGAGTTAAAAAATCAATCCACCTCGTAGCAAAAAATAGGCTAGGAAACGGCCTATTTTTTGCTACGAGGTAGATTAATTTTGAAATTCGAATAAGGTTTTGAAATAGTTTAGAAGGAACCGTTTAACTTGTTTTTAAAAAATAAATAAATAAATATATATATATATATACATACAGTATATATATAGCTATACAGTATATGTATATATACAGATATATATGTATTTATATTGTATATACAGAAATATAGACATATCTATTTAAAAATAAAAGGACATTTGTGTATATGTGAAAATCATTGGAATTTAAAGTATCTATCTATCTATCATATATCTATCTATCTATCTATCTATCTATATCTCTCTCTCTCTCTCTCTCTCTCTCTCTCTCTATATATATATATATATATATAGCCCTAAGTTACTAGCCAGCCCAAAATATTACTTGCCACTTTTGATCCTACCCATTACCCCCCCCCCACACACCACACCCACTAACCCCCCCCCCCCCCCCCTTTGCATATGTTTATCCAAAGTGAAACACCTTATTGTACAGTAATTTTTTAATATTGTTTTAGACCATAAATTAAATTATGCTACATACAGTAATAAATTAACAAAAATAAGTACATAGCAGTTAGCAACTAGGGTTCAGGGGAAGACAACAGCTGGCCAGAAAAAGGAAGTTGTTTAACTGAGAGAAAGCAGAGAGCATTAATGTGAGGTCATAGCAGACCTGGAAAAATTGTTTAATAACTATAATCTCTCATCTATCTTTCTCCACTCCCTCCTCTCTTCAATCTCTCTTTTTACCCCATACCTTCTCTTTAAGGCCATACATTTTCTTTACACTCTTTCTCTCTTTTCTCTTAACTCTTTTTTTCTCCACTCTTTCTTAACGCTATATTTTATCCACTTTTCTCTGCAATCTCTCTCTGCCCCTTTTTACCCTCTCAGAATTAACAGTCTAAGCACTAATGGGGTCCCTACATCCCTAGAGGAATAACATATACTTTCCCTTTCATGGATATATAATATCCATTTAGATAATATTTGTAGACATTCACTCACTAACTTTCATTCGCCACTGTTAAAGTTCCACTCGCCAATGGCTAGAGGGCTACTGGAAATTTTGAGTCCTGTATATATACAGACATTGAAACCCTTCCCAGCCAAATATTTTGCCATATACCATATCCATTTTAACCCTTATAAAACATTTTTATTAAAGGGACACTAAACCCAAATGTTTTTTTCATGATTCAGATAGAGCATGCAATTTTAAGCAACTTTCTAATTTACTCCTATTATCAAATTTTCTTCGTTATCTTGCTATATTTGTTTAAAAAGCAGGAATGTAAAGCTAAGGAGCCTGCCCATATTGGGTTCAGCACCATGGATAACGCTTACTTATTGATGGCTACATTTTTCCATAAAAAAACTGCTACACTAGGCGGGTGGCGGGTGTAGGGTGTTAGAAAATAAAACGGCACTGAAAAGTGCCTTTACATTGCGGTCTATGGGAACTGTGTGTGTTCCCTGTAAATATATATGTATATGCTTATATATTTATGTGTTAATATGTGTGTATATACATATAAACACTTAAATATATATGTATATATACATACTGTATATATTCAAAATTGCTGCCCATCGCTGTGCGACTCACTCCCTTCGCTGCGCTAGTTGGAGCCTATGGAAGAGCGCTCAATTTCGTCGACTGGTATTACAAGTGCAGCACAAATACCACACTCGCTAATAAGTGTACTATAATGAAAGGAAAATGTTAATAATTCCATACACAAATCATTAATCAATAGTCAATGTATTAGCAGTTTATATCACAGTATAGATATATAGTTTTCAGTATGCATACATCCTGTATATTCTGTATATATATGTGTTTAGCACATATATCCCTTTAATAGAAATGCCTTTTAGAAAAAGACTCTGTACAGCATTCATTGAGGCATATTTAAGAAATGTCTTGCGGACCTGATACGACAGTGCGGATCAGGTCCGCAAGACCTCGCTAAATGTGGAGAGCAATACGCTCTCCACATTTAACATTGCACCAGCAGCTCACAAGAGCTGCTGGTGCAATGCCGCCCCCTGCAGACTCGCGGTCAATAATTATTATACTGCAACTTTGAGTGGACCACCAGTTTAGTCAATAACACTGAAAGAGTGAACCCCTGCCCACCCAGACGTAACAAGTACACAAGATTTTTTACTTAGGGTCTGATGATTAAAAATTCTCCTGCTTGGAAAAAAATTGTAGTGTAGGGGCTGAAGTCACTGAATGATTAACCCCTTAAGTACAAAGCCATTTATCAATTTCCTTCCCTTAAAGGGCCCTAATACCCAAATGTTTAAGCACTTGAAAGTGATGCAGTATAGCTGTAAAAAGCTGACTAGAAAATATCACCTGAACATCTCTATGTAAAAAAGAAAGATATTTTACCTCAAAAGTTTCTCAGTAGCCACATCCCATTGTAAAGGATTTCTAAGCAGCATATTAGTATGTCTGTCCCGGGACAGAGGCAGGGGCGAGCTTACGTGCACTCTCGTCTTATTTCCCTATTCAGTTTAAAGGAAGTTTGCTATGAAATCTCATGAGAGTTAAGAGAAATCTCATGAGATCACAGTAAAAGAGTTCATGACCTCAGCACTACTAATGCTGATTGGCTGCTGTTCATTTCTTCATTTTTGTTTTTATTTTTACCTGCAGCTGGGCTGCAGCTGAGTATAACTTTTTACATAGAACTTATTCTGCTGAGCTGAGGAGATTGTGAGGTAAAATATCTTCTTTTTTTACATAGAGATGCTCAGGTGATATTTTCCTGTCAGCTTTTTACAGTTATACTGCATCAGTTTCAAGTGATTTAGCATTTGAGTATTATGTCCCTTTAAGAAATAAGGCTATTTCTACATTTTTGCGGTGTTTGTGTTTAGCTGTAATTTTCCTCTTACTCATTTACTGTACCCACACATATTATATACCATTTTTCTCGCCATTAAATGAACTTTCTAAAGATACCATTATTTTTTTTATCATATCTTATAATTTACTATAAAAAATATTATAAAATATGATGAAAAATTGGAAAAACCTTAAGTATTGATCTAGGCCCATTTTGGTATATTTCATGCCACCATTTCACCGCTAAATGTGATCAAATAAAAAAAAAATGTTCACTTTTTCACAACTTTAGTTTTTCACTGAAATTATTTACAAACAACTTGTGCAATTATGGCACAAATGATTGTAAATGCTTCTCTGGGATCCCCTTTGTTCAGAAATAGGAGACATATATGGTTTTGGAGTTGCTTTTTGGTAATTACAAGGCCGCTAAATGCCGCTACGCACCAAACTTGTATTATGCCCAGCAGTGAAGGGGTTAATTAGGGAGCTTGTAGGGTTAATTTTAGTTTAGTGTAGTGTAGTAGACAACCCAAAGTATTGATCTAGTCCCATTTTGGTATATTTCATGCCACTATTTCACTGCCAAATGCAATCACATAAAAAAAATTGTTAACTTTTTCAGAATTTTAGGTTTCTCACTGAAATTATTTACAAATAGTTAGTGCAATCATGGCACAAATGGTTGTAAATGCTTCTCTGGGATCCCCTTTGTTCATAAATAGCAGACATATATGGCTTTGGCGTTGCTTTTTGGTAATTAGAAGGCCGCTAAATGTCGCTGCGCACCACACGTGTATTATGCCCAGCAGTGAAGGGATTAATTAGGGAGCTTGTAGGGTTAATTTTAGCTTTAGTGTAGAGATCAGCCTCCCACCTGACATATCCCACCCCCTGATCCCTCCCAAACAGCTCGCTTCCCTCCCCCCAATTGTCTGCCATCTTAAGTACTGGCAGAAAGTCTTCCAGTATTAAAATAAAAGGGTATTTTTTTTTTAATTATTCTGCCTTGTAGGATCTCTTCTTAGCCCCCAACCTCCCTGATCCCCCCCCCCAACAGCTCTCTAAGCCTCCCCCCTCGACCTATTGGCCTCCATGTTAGGTACTGGCAGCTGTCTGCCAGTACCCATTTTCTAACAAATTTACCCTTTTTTTAATAAAAAAATAGAATCCCCCTATTTTCTGTAGTGTAGCTTCCCCCCCGTCAATACCCTACCCCCTCCCCCTCCAAATCCCTTTCCAAAACATTTTATCACTCCCTTTCCCTTTCCCCTCTCCCTCCTTTGCTTATACAAGTTTCGTAAATGTGATTACCGAGCGCAAAACCCCGCCCCCGCCTCACAGGATCACGATAGGATCCAGATGGCGCACCCGCCTCCCTGCTAAGGCACCCACCCACCAACGATCTGCACCACCGCTGTCCGATGCAGAGAGGGCCACTCTGCAATCGGTAACTCTGCAAATCTATTTCTGCAGTGCCCCACGAAATAGTGCGATCTCGCTATTTTGAGCGAGATTGCAGCAGAGAGAAGCCCAGACTGCAGTGACGTACAGGGTACATCGCTGGTCCTTAAGGGCATAACGACCAACGTCGTACAGGGTACAATGTTGGTCGTTAAGGGGTTAAAGAACTGTCCAGTAGGGATTGGTGAATGTGTTTATATTCGAATTTGAATGTTAGAACTAATGTTATTGTAGAAATTCAATTTACATAATCGAATGTTGATAAGAACGAATATGCTTAAAAATTCTATAATCGATTGCTATTTACAGATTTTGAATGTCACTTTCGAATTCGAATGTTTACAATTAGATTGAATGTCCACATTTGAAATTTCGAATGTAACACTCGATTTAACAAATACTTTTCAGAAGTTCAATAGTTCATGTGGTAGGGAATTTAGTAAATTGCTACATAATAGAAACAAATATATAAATTTGAATGTTTTTATTTCAAATATTGCATAATTTGAATATTACATTTAAAGAAAGCATTAGAAATACTATACCAAATATATAAATTTGAATTTTTCGAATTTGAATATTGCATAATTCGAATCAAATTATTTAAAAATTCAAATAGAATATTACATTTAAAGAAAGCATTAGAAATACTATTACATTAAATTAATGTTAGAATGTTGTACAAACATTAAAAATGTGAAACAAACTAACAAATGTGTTAAAATTTGTTTAATTTTTCAAATGTTGCGAAACATTCCCCCATCCCTACTGTCCAGCACTCTGAGATCTCTCTTATTTTTATATCTGAAGGAGAGACAAGCCCCATGCAATATTTCACTGCAGGATATGAGAGTTTTGTTACACTTATACTTTGTATTTTTGTATTACTTTGCACTTCAGGGTCGTAATCACATATGTCCACATCGCCCGTAAGTTCAAAATAAAGAGTATGTTTTCTTTTATGTTGAATTTACACGTTAAAACGGAAAGAAATTAATCAATGGAAACCCAAACCGACTGCAAGGGAAACATGGTGGGTAATCAGGGTGTGCGTTGTCTTCAGGTATTTTAAGGCTGCAAGTGAGAAGTTATGCTGTTTGTGATTGGTTTGACACACTTGCAGAAGGCGGATACTGGTTTGATTAATTAAGTGGCCAGGAAAGGTTTAACTGTTTGATATGTGTGGCTCAAATGTATGTGAGTGCGCATGCTTTAGGTGTTTGTTAAGCCTTCCAGGGACTTACGCTGCTTTTTTACTGTGTGCAAGGGTTGCTGTGTCTGCCTATGTGTGGCGAACTGGAAGTGGAGTAAAATATATCCATTCTGCCTGCGTAAATCCATGTGCTGTCTTTGTGATACCGACACCAGATTTATGTTAGTCTATGGGAGTAAAAAATACGCACGCCATGAAAAATCTACGAGCGTATCTTGTCTGCTGCGTCAAGTTTGGAGTTGTCTGCAATTTGAGAAAAATATGGTGACGCTGGTTTTTGCTCACATCGCCAAGTATGTGATCGAGGTCCAGATTGAGTCCTTTCAGTATTATTACATTTAAGCTTTGCACTTTATCCTATACACTGTATAATAAAAGGCCAAGTGTGTTTGTCTGAAACTGTCATGCGCAGTAGAGACTGCTCACGAGGACAAACACACCTGGCCTTCTAACTGTCTTCCTCCTGGCGTTGCGTGTGGTGGAGTGGGCGTGGCCGATGGGTGCGGGTGGGCGTGGCCCGGGTGTGACGTGGACGTGGCCGGGTGTGGTGCGGACGGGGTCGATCGCAGCGTGGACGGGGCTGGGCTGGGTGAGCATGACATGGGCGGGGCTGGGCGGGGCCAGATGCCGGGCGAGTGCACAGTGAGTGATTGAGACAGAGAGCTCTAAAAAGAAGGGGATAGAGAGAGCAGAAGAGGGGGGATAAAGAGAGGGGGGAGAGAGAGACAGCAAAAGAGAGGGGGAGAGTGAGCAAAAGAGAGGGGGAGAGTGAGCAAAAGAGAGGGGGAGAGAGCACAAAAGAGAGGGGGGAGAGAGCACAAAAGAGAGAGGGGGAGAGAGCACAAGAGAGAGAGCACAAAAGAGAGAGGGGGAGAGAGTGTAAAAGAGAGGGGGAGAGAGTGCAAAAGAGATGCGGGAAAGAGAGCGCAAAAGAGAGGGGGAGAGAGCGCAAAAGAGAGGGGGGAGAGAGCACAAAAGAGAGGGGGGAGAGCACAAAAGAGAGAGCACAAAAGAGAGAGGGGGAGAGCGAGCACAAAGGGAAGGGGGGAGAGAGCACAAAAGAGAGGGGGAGAGAGCACAAAAGAGAGGGGGAGAGAGAACAAAAGAAAGGGGGGAGAGAGCACAAAAGAGAGGGGGAGAGAGCGCAAAAGAGAGGTGGAGAGCGCAAAAGAGAGGGGGGAGAGAGCGCAAAAGAGTGGGGGGAGAGAGCGCAAAAGAGAGGGGGAGAGAGCGCAAAAGAGAGGGGGGAGAAAGCGCAAAAGAGAGGGGGAGAGAGCACAAAAGAGAGGGGGAGAGAGACAAAAGAGAGGAGGAGAGAGACAGCAAAAGAGAGGGAGAGAGACAGCAAAAGAGAGGGAGTGAGACAGTAAAAGAGAGGGAGAGAGAGAGCAAACGAGAGGGGGAAAGAGAGAGAGCAAAAGAGAGGGAGAGAGACAGCAAAATAGAGAGACAGCAAAATAGAGGGAGGAGAGAGAGAGAGAAAGAGAGGGGGGAGCGAGAGAGAGCAAAAGAGAGGGGAGAAAGAGAGAGCAAAAGAGGGGGGAGAGAGTGAGAAAAAGAGAGGGGGGAGAGAGAGCAAAAGAGAGGGAGAGAGACAGCAAAAGAGGGAGAGAGACAACAAAAGAGGGAGAGAGACAGCAAAAGAGAGGGGGGAGAGATTGAGCAAAAGAGAGGGGAGAAAGAGAGAGCAAAAGAGAGGGGGGAGAGAGAGAGCAAAAGAGAGGGGGGAGAGAGAGAGCAAAAGAGAGGGGAGAAAGAGAGAGCAAAAGAGAGGGGAGAAAGAGAGAGCAAAAGAGAGGGGATATAGAGAGAGCAAGGGGTGGGACCACTGTACTGCAAAAAAATGGCCCGTGTACACGGGCTTTAGGACTAGTATTTTATATTTTAATACATTTAGAGCCAGCAGTGATTTTACAAATTCTGATTACATTTTGAAAGTTTCTGTGTTACTTTAACAAATTGGGATAATATTTTGTATATTTCTGTGTATATTTTACAAATTAGCACACTTTATATTTTTCTCTATTGTAAAATAAAACACAGCTTCAGAAAGTGGGAGGGAAAATGAAGTTCCCTGGGCTTAACAGGGGAGTTTTTCAAGTGTATGTCTAAAACTCTCACACAAGTCTTGTGAAAATTTGTAAGCATTTTTTACAAGCTGTTCTCACTGATTTTTCTCACCAGCTGTATGCAGATGAAGTTTGCTAAAAATTCACAATACACTTATTTAACTGACAGAAAGGTAATATATACTAAACTATAGGCAAAGGCAAATTAAATTGTAGTGAAAACATTTCAGCTTAACTTGTAATCAATGCAAACTGAGCCTTTATATCAGGCCCAGGTGTTCTTCAGTTTCCTTCTTTCTTCCCTGTAAAATTCTGTATCCCAAAGAGTGTGAGGATCATACCTCTACCTCGGGGACCTCCGCTCCGGGTCCAGCCCTCCGGTCTTGAGGAACGCAGAGAGTTATTGATTCAATATTGGTGTCCCACATGGAGGGATGCCAAGACTCGACTCCTTCTGCTCTGGCTGCAGCTTTCTCTAGGTGCGTGTGGCCTTACGGTGTTGGGATTTAAAGAGGCCATGTCCTAATCAATGGAACTCCCACCTGGAGGACTCAGGTGTGGGAGTTCCTATAAAAGCTATTGCCTACCCCTCCTTGTTCCTGTTTCCTGAAAGCCAAAGCATACTTACTTAATACCTGTGTATGCTTCCCTTGTTCCAGAGACCAAGCATACTTACCCGATACCTGTGTATACTCACCTTGTTCCAGAGACCAAGCATACTTACCTGTTACCTGTGTTTTGCTCACCTTGTTCCAGAGCCAAAACATACTTAACTGATACCTGTGTATGCTCACCTTGTTCTGTAGAAGACCAAGCATACTTACCTGATACCTGTGTATGCTCAACTTGTTCCAGACACCAAGCATGCTTACCTTTCACCTGTGTATGCTCACCTGGATCCTTAAAGCCAAGCAGTCTTGCCTGATACCTGTGTATGCTCACCTTTTTCCAGAGACCAAGCACGCTTACCTTGCACCTGCATATGTTTACCTTGTTCCTGAAAGTCAAGCAGACTTGACTGATACCTGTGTATGCTCACCTTGCTCCTGAAGCTGTTCCTGCTGTACCTATCTGGTATCCCGCAACAGTCTCACAAACAGTACCCGCTGGGTATCCTATTTCTGCTGAGAATCCTGTGTCTACTATACCAGTGACAGCCTTCCTCAAATCAGCTGTATATACTGTATCTACCTGGTATCCCATGATAGTCTCAACAACAGTACCCATATTTCCCTGCTGAGAATCTTGTGTCAGCTTCTTTTACCAGCTGTGCCTGCTGTATCTACCAGGTATCCTGTGACAGTTTCACCCTTACTACACAAATTAAGCACCAGTATCCATTGGACTTTGTTATTGCAATCTACTTTAAGGGACATTAAACACTAAATAAATGCTAGATAGAATAATGCATTCAAAGAAAAGATGAGTCTAAGGCAGAGCTTTCCAAACTTTTCATGTTGGTGACACACTTTTTTAGACCTACATCATTTCGCGACACAGTAATTAATTCAGTTGTACTAGCAAAAAGGAGGTTAAACTAACTTGTTTTAAAAAATACGGACACATACATAAATTATATAATAACGAAATGTATTTACAAGTAACAGTATGTATGTGCAAGAATTAAAAAAAAGTTTAATAACACCAATAGCTACTTACTATTTTAATGGGATGTATGAGGTTGATGGGATGAACACAGTTTCTGAATATTTGGGGGAATATAAGATAAAGGCACGCACATTTCATCATCAAGCATTTTTAAGCTTCCACTTCCTATCCATATATCAAGAGCAGGAGCAGCAATGCACTACTGGGAGCTAGCTGCAACAACAACAAAAAACACTTTGACTTCAGCTCAGCGTTTAAGCTGCCACCCTCAGAGCTCTGTGAGTCCGACTGACTACTGCCAACGCTGCGAACGCACTGCTGTCCCACTCACTGACTACACGTGCAGTCACGAGCCAATTAAGCAGACTACATGTGCAGTCAGGAGCCAATGTGCCACTAAAGCCGCCAATATGAATAGTTTCAGTTCCCACTGAGCTGTGCCAATTGGTTAAGATGATCTGTGACCCACTAGGTATAAATCACGTGTCAACCATGTGATATGCGTAGCAGGTAGGTGGAAAGTCAGAAATCAAAAAACAATCAAAATAAAAAAAATGAAATTTAAAAAAATTTGTGCTGAAGCAGGGACACACCTACACACTGCTGCCGACACACTAGTGTGTCCCGACACACAGTTTGGAAAGCACTGGTCTAAGGGGTAGATTTATCAAGCAGCGGATGCTGGTTTCTACCCCCGTAGTTTCAGGTTCTCCTGAAACATAAGTTAAGAAGCAGCGGTCTTAAGACCGCTGCTCCTTATCTCATCCGCCACCTCTGAGGTGATGGACACCAATCATGCCAATCAGATATGATCGAGATGATTGACACCCCCTGCTAGCGGCTGATTGGCGGCAAATGTGTAGGGGGCAGTATTGCACAAGCATTTCACATGAAATGCTTGTGCAATGATACATGCCGACAGCCTATGCTGTTGGCAATATGTAGTGGATCATGTCCGCCCGACACATGATAAATCGGCCCCTAAGAATAACATGTAGATGTATTTTTTAAAGATTCATTAGTTGTCATAACTAATAATAATAATAATAATAAATATTGACATAATGAGGCCTATTTATCAAGTCGTCAACTGTGCTGCATTCGCCAGCACCAATACGTTCGCCTGACATCGCCTAACATCGCCTAACATTGCTGCCGCGGACCAGAATACGTTCTCCATGTTTAACAAAAAAGCTGTCAGAAAGCCGTGCACCAAGTACGGGGCGATGAGCAGCTGGGACTTTTTCCCAGCTTTATTTGTATACTGTCACTAAGCACCGCCACTATACTAAACTATTTAACCCCTATCCCGCCGCTCCCGGAGCCACTGCCACTAAATAAATGTATTAACCCCTAAACCGCCGGTCCCGGAGCACACCGCAACTCTAATAAATGTATTAACTCCTATCCCGCCGCTCCCGGAGCCCACCGCAACTAAATAAAGTTATTAACCCGTAAACCGCCAGCCCCCCACATCGCCATAAACTAAATTAACCTATTAACCCCTAAATCTAACAACCCGCTAACTTTATATTAAATATTAACTCATCCCTATCTTATAATAAATTAAAACTTACCTTTAAAATTACATTAAACTATATTAAATTAATAATTAACCTACCCTAACTTTTATACTAAAATTACAATAAACTATATTAAATTAATAATTAATCTACGCTAACTTTTATACTAAAATTACAATAAACTATATTAAATTAATAAATAATATACCCTAACTTTTATACTAAAATTACATTAAACTACAAATTAAATTAGTTATATTATATATTTTAACACCTAACCCTACTCAAATAATTAAAATCTACACTAAAATATTACTAAGTTACAAAAAACTAACAACTAAGTTACAAAAAATAACAAACACTAAGTTTCACAAAAAAATAAACACTAAGTTACAAAAAATAAAAAATAAATTATCAAAGATTTAAACTAATTACACCTAATCTAAGGGCCCTATGAAAATAAAAAAAGCCCCCCCAAAATAGAAAAAAACCCTAGCCTACAATAAACTACAAATAGCACTTAAAAGGGCCTTTTGCGGGGCATTGCCCCAAAGAAATCAGCTCTTTTACCTTTAAATAAAAAATACAAATACGCCCATCAGTAAAACCCACCACCCACACAACCAACCCCCCAAATAAAATCCTAATCTAAAAAACCTAAGCTCCCCATTGCCCTGAATGACCTATAATATAGGTGGCGGCAGTGTAGGGGGTGGCAGATTAGGGGTGTTTAGACTCGGGGTACATGTTAGGGTGTTAGGTGTAAACTTAAATTTTATTCTCCCATATGAATCAATGGGATATCGGGCAGCAGCGAACATAAGCTTTCGCTGTTTTCAGACTCCCATTGATTCCTATGGCATAGGCGGCGGATTGAAAACCTGGTACGCTGGGCTGGAATAGTGGTGAGCGTACCTGGTAGTTATTTGATAACTAGCAAAAGTAGTCAGATAGTGCTGAATTTTCATTCGGAACATCTGTAGTGACGTAAGCATCGATCTGTGTCGGACTGAAACCGGCGGATCTTATGTTACGTCACAAAATTCTACTTTTGCCGGTCTGTAGGCTTTGATAAATAAGGAGAATTAAGCTCCCACAATTACGCTGCAGAATTCCAGCGTATTTGCGGTTGACGGCTTGATAAATAGGCCCCAATAAGTATTTAGTGTCTATAAAACAATGGGATAACCCCTTCTTTTTACTATAGTTTAGGGGGAAAAACACACACACTATTGCTAATAATCTTGTTTATAATCATATCATGGTATATACACAAAATAATAGTATAGCTTTAATCTGCTGGGTCTCAATAAATATATATATATATATATACATACACAGAGAAAGTCCAGCACTCACTTACAACTTACAAGCTCTCAGCTAAGATTTAAAAGCAAAAATGGAAAGGTTAGTTACCGCATTTGGCCAAATGGGACAAGCCCAGGTACCACATCAAGGTCCTTTCCAATACCTGGGACCCTAAAACAGCCACACAATGCAAGCTCTCAAATCCAAAGAAACTGGGTACAAGGGAAGGGTGTACAGGCTTATGTAATCACCCTAGACATATACAAAACACGGAAGAGGATTGCACTCTCATACCGGACCGGGTACACATCCCATGACCCTGTAACATGCTCAGCCCTGGGTGCTCACGGGCACTCACAGGAAGCTGTGCTGTCCCCAGCGTCACAGGAAGCTAACCCCAGACAGGTCTTGGTGCAAGAACCATAGGGAAATTGCAATACAACACACAGAGAAAGTCCAGCACTCACTTACAAGCTCTCAGTTAAGATTTAAAAGCTGTGCTCAGCCCTGGGTGCTCACAGGCACTCACAGGAAGCTGTGCTGTCCTCAGAGTCACAGGAAGTTAACCCCAGACAGGTCTGGGTGCAAGAACCATAGGGAAATTACAAAACAAATTAATACAACACACAGAGAAAGTCCAGCACTCACTTACAAGCTCTCAGCTAAGATTTAAAAGCAAAAATGGAAAGGTTAGTTACTGCATCTGGCTAAATGGGACAAGCTCAGGTACCACGTGAAGGTCCTTTCCAATACCAAACAAGCTCTCAAATCCAAACAAACTGGGAACAAGGGAAGGGTGCACAGGCTTTCCATTTTTTCTTTTAAATCTTAGCTGAGAGGTTGCATTGTCCGGTATGAGAGGGCAGTCCTCTTCCGTGTTTTGTATATATATATATACATATATATATGTTTTGGTTTTCTCGCTGAAATTTGGCTTACAGTGGGGCCTAAATCTGAGCAGCAAAAACTGCAAAACAGCTCATCAGAATAGTGAAAATGGCTCAGCAGTTAATGTGTTAATGTCCCTTTAATGATATCTTTTGCAGAATCCCTATGACAAATGAAAACCATGCCAGTTGTGCAGAAACAAGTCTGAACACTAATAAACAAATAATCGGTACCGTTTTCAATGATGCAGTCCATTCAATAATCAGCTACTTTATTTATATGCATTTCATGACTGAAGTACATAAACAGTAAGATCTGCTCTTCCTCGCAGTGCTATCCAATAATTTAGAAAGGAAACCTATTTTATGAATAAATTGCTCACATATGTCCTTTATAATCTTTCTTTTTTAGTATTGCTTAAAAAATGTAAATTTATTTAGCAGTGAATATTTTAGCACATTTGTTATATCAGAATATTTGCACAAGCCTAAGGTGATATCTTTGCATGAATAATCACTCATTTTGTTACATGAATGAGAAAATGAGATCTGTTGAGCAAAAAGTTTATTTTTAATATATATTTTTTTCTGAAATAGAATAGTCTTTCAAGCACCAAAAGAACTAACCAGAAATAATCAAAAAAAATATGAAGCAGTTTTTTAGTTCTCCAAAACATTTCATGCGGTGCCAAAGGCAACTTTTTATTGGTCTACTATAAAATATATACCAGAGTTCCAAAATGCAATTAAATGATGTGTACAAAACAGCAAGGCATCTTATATTACCAACAGAAAAAGCTTGGGGTTATAATGAGGTTTTGGTTAGTACACAAAGTCTGGAAAGAGGAGCGTTATTGGTTTTCTGTATAGAAATGTGAAAGGCATTGACAATTAGATTAATCAACAAATAGGCGCCCATTTATCAACCTGCGTATGCAGCTATGGGGGTCGATCGCTGCAGGCCTATGTGTGCATGTATAGATGTGCATTACCAAGAAACAAAACAACATTGGAGAGCTATATGTCTAGATTCACTATTAAGTTTAAGTATTTCATTTAAATATGTATGATTTGCTACCTGTTTGGAAAATACAGCAGTATTCCTCATTTTGAAGCTAGAGAGATTATATACACTGTTCAGTTTTCTCTTAAAGGATGTAAATAATTGTATTTCTTTTTTATGTTCAAAACTGAGCAGAATAATAAGAACAAAATATTTAAATATACACTATTTTCAATATCCTAATCACTACCAGTTCTAAGTCTCAAACTAATAAGTTAAAATGAAATAATGATGCATGCATGTGAATAATATATTTTAATGAAAATACACAATATGAAAAGAAAGTGTCATGTTAAAGGGCCATTAAACACTTTGAGATGGTAATATAAAATGATAAACTGTATATATAAAAAAATCAACTGCAATATACTTTCATTATTTATTTTATCCCATTTGCCTGTAATTCCATTCTGAAATTGTGAACTTTTTAGTTCCTGTTAGAAATGAAAGTTTAGAACACTGTTATAATCCCCACAGCCATTGGCTGCACTCTCTAGTGACCTATTTATAACTGCCCCTAATTGGCCACAGCAGAGAAGGTAACCTAAGTTACAACATGGCAGCTCCCATTGTTTTATACACACTAAAACTTTACACTTATTTGTCAATACTTAAGCTGCTAATTAAACTTTAAAAAATACATCTACATGTTATTCTAAAACGAATCTTTTCTTTGAACGCATCATTCTATCTAACATTTATTTACGTCCAGATTACGAGTTTTGCGTTATGAGCTGTGCGGTACTAACTTGCATGTTATTGTCACTGCTCACTTACCTACAGCGCTGGTATTACAGGTTTTTACAAACCCGGTGTTAAAAGGCAAGAAGTGAGCGTAGAGCAAAATTGTTATCCATTCCGCACTCAGTAACACAGCCCCATAGATTCCTATTGGGAAACACATTTTATATTTACACCTAACACCCTAACATGAACCCTGAGTCTAAACACCCCTAATCTTACACTTATTAACCCCTAATCTGCTGCCCCCAACATCGCCGACACCTACATTATATTTATTAACCTCTAATCTGCCGCTCCGGACATCGGCACCACCAAAACATATTAACCCCTAAACCGCAGCACTCCCGCATAGCAAACACTAGTTAAATATTAATAACCCCTAATCTGCCGCCCCTAACATCGCCGACACCTACATTATATTTAATAACCCCTAATCTCCCGCCCCCAATGTCGCCGCAACCTACCTACACTTATTAACCCCTAATCTGCCACCCCCAACGTCACTGCCACAATACTAAGTTTATTAACCCCTAAACCTAAGTCTAACCCTAACACCCCCTAATTTAAATTAATTAAAATAAATCTAAATAAAGCTTACTATTAATAACTAAATAATTCCTATTTAAAACTAAATACTTACCTGTAAAATAAACCCTAAGCTAGCTACAATATAACTAATAGTTACATTGTAGCTACCTTAGGGTTTATTTTTATTTTACAGGCAAGTTTGTATTTATTTTAACTAGGTAGAATAGTTACTAAATAGTTATTAACTATTTAATAAATACCTAGCTAAAATAAATACAAATTTACCTGTAAAATAAAACCTAACCTATCTTACACTAACACCTAACCTAACCCTACAATTAAATAAATTCCCTAAATTAAATACAATTAACTAAATTCAAAACAATTAGCTAAATTACAAACCCCCCCACTAAATTACAGAAAATAGAAAACAAATTACAAGATCTTTAAACTAATTACACCTAATCTAAAAGCCCTATCAAAATAAAAAAAAAACAAAATAAAAAAAACCCTAGCTTAAACTAAACTACCAATATCCCTTAAAAGGGCCTTTTGCGGGGCATTGCCCCAAAGAAATTTTACCTGTAAAAAAAAATACAAGCAACCCCCCCAACAGTAAAACCCACCACCCACACAACCAACCCCCCAAAAAAAACATAACTAAAAAAAACCTAAGCTCCCCATTGACCTGAAAAGGGCATTTGGATGGGCATTGCCCTTAAAAGGGCATTTAGCTCTATTGTGGCCCAAAGCCCTAACCTAAAAATAAAACCCACCCAATATACCCTTAAAAAATCCTAACACTAACCCCCAAAGATCCACTTACCGGGAGAAGTCTTCCTCCAAGCGGCAAAATGTCCTCAACGAAGCCGGCAAAAGTGGTCCTCCTGACGGGCAGAAGTCTTCACCCAGACGGCATCTTCTATCTTCATCCTTCCGACGCGGAGCGGCTCCATCTTCAAGTCATCCGGCGCGGAGCATCCTCTTCAATCGACGGCTTCTTCAGGAATGAATGTTTCTTTAAGTGACGTCACCCAAGATGGCGTCCCTTAGATTCCGATTGGCTGATAGAATTCTATCAGCCAATTGGAATTAAGGTTGAAAAAATCCAATTGGCTGATGCAATCAGCCAATAGGATTGAACTTCAATCCTATTGGCTTATCCAATCAGCCAATAGGATTGTGCTTGCATTCTATTGGCTGATTGGAACAGCCAATAGAATGAGAGCTCAATCCTATTGGCTGATTGGATCAGCCAATAGGATTGAAGTTCAATCCTATTGGCTGATTGCATCAGCCAATAGGATTTTTTCAACCTTAATTCCGATTGGCTGACAGAATTCTACCAGCCAATCGGAATCTAAGGGACGCCATCTTGCCGGCTTTGTTGAGGACATCTTGCCGCTTGGATGAAGACTTCTCCCGGTAAGTGGATCTTCGGGGGTTAGTGTTAGGATTTTCTAAGGGTGTATTGGGTGGGTTTTATTTTTAGGTTAGGGCTTTGGGCCGCAATAGAGCTAAATGCCCATCCAAATGCCCTTTTCAGGGCAATGGGGAGCTTAGGTTTTTTTTAGTTAGGGTTTTATTTGGGGGGTTGGTTGTGTGGGTGGTGGGTTTTACTGTTGGGGGGGTTGCTTGTATTTTTTTTTACAGATAAAAGAGCTGATTTCTTTGGGACAATACCCCGCAAATGGCCCTTTTAAGGGCTATTGGTAGTTTAGTTTAGGCTAGGGTTTTTATTATTTTTGGTGGGCTTTTTTATTTTGATATGGCTATTAGATTAGGTGTAATTAGTTTAAAGATCTTGTAATTTGTTTTTTATTTTCTGTAATTTAGTGGGGTTTTTTTTGTAATTTAGCTAATTGTTTTGAATTTAGTTAATTGTATTTAATTTAGGGAATTTATTTAATTGTAGGGTTAGGTTAGGTGTTAGTGTAAGACAGGTTAGGTTTTATTTTACATGTAAATTTGTGTTTATTTTAGCTAGGTAGTTATTAAATAGTTTATAACTATTTAGTAACTATTTTACCAAGCTAAAATGAATACAAACTTGCCTGTAAAATAAAAATAAACCATAAGCTAGCTACAATGTAGCTATTAGTTATATTGTAGCTAGCTTAGGGTTTATTTTATAGGTAAGTATTTAGTTTTAAATAGGAATTATTTATATTAATAGTAGATTTTATTTAGATTTATTTTAATTATATTTAAGTTAGGGGGGTTAGGGTTAGGGTTAGACTTAGATTTAGGGGTTAATAAATTTAATATGGTGGCGGCGACGTTGGGGGCTGCAGATTAGGGGTTAATAAATGTAGGTAGGTGGCAGCGATGTTAGGGATAGCAGATTAGGGGTTAATAATATTTAACTAATGTTTGCGAGGCGGGAGTGCAGCGGTTTAGGGGTTAATATGTTTATTATAGTGGTGGTGATGTCTGGAGCGGCAGATTAGGGGTTAATAGTTTAATTTTAGTGTTTGCGATACGGGAGGGCCTCAGTTTAGGGGTTAATAGGTAGTTTATGGGTGTTAGTGTACTTTTTAGCACTTTAGTTATGAGTTTTATGCTACAGCGTTGTAGTGTAAAACTCATAACTACTGACTTTAAAATGCCGTACGAATCTTGATGGGATAGGGTGTACCGATCACTTTTTGGCTTCCCAGGACAAGTTCGTAATACCGGCGCTATGGAAGTCCCATAGAAAAAAGACTATACGCAATTTGCGTAAGTTAATTTGTGGTAAGGCCAAAAAAGTGTGCGGTGCCCCTAAATCTGCAAGACTCGTAATACCAGCAGTAGTAAAAAAACAGCATTATGAGGCTTAATGCTGCTTTTTTTACTCATAACCAAGACTCGTAATCTAGCAGTTAGTGTTTAATGTCCCTTAAAGCTGAGAAAATGGCTTTATTATTTGAATGCAGATATTTTAAACTTTATTTTAATGACTTGTGCAAGCCTGCCCCCTGCTCTTGCACAACTAATTATGCATGAGTAGGGCATGTCAGTCATTCTGGATGAACAAGTTAAAGGGACAGTATACATACATTTTCATATAACTGCAGGTAATAGACAGTCACTCCTATAAAGAAGAAGGTGCACATATACTAATCTAAAAATACAGTATAAATCCTTTTAAAAACGTACTTAGAAGCTCCCAGTTTAGCACTGTTGGTGAGGTTAGGCTGGGACACCCACTGAAAAGGGCTGAGAACGCAGGAAGAGCAGACCCTCCCCCCTGCATATGAGAAAACCCATTACACAAACTCTGAAAAAAGAAATCCTGGAAAAATATAAAAATATAGAAATAATAAATAATAAGAAATAAATAATCATTTTTTTGTTTGCAAATAATTATATGATATATCATCAATATATCTAAAGAGAAAATGTATGTAAGGACACATAACCAAATGACCCAAGACTCTAGCAACGTTTGCATTTTGAGAGATAAAAAACAAAGGCAGAATGAAATAGCACCAAGGTTTTGAATTAAATGTTTTTAACCCATTTTAATTGATTATTTACTTTTTAAATAAAATTCTATTCTATCTGAATATGTTACTTGCCAGTGGTATATCATTGATGACACATTTGTTGAGTAAATCTTGAAATGTAAAAAAATAGATTTATTTCTAAAAAGAAGTCACACAAAATGATATTCTATATTCGCCTGTAGCAGTAATTGTAAAGTTCATACTTGTGTGATTATTAAGATAAACACTAAGGCCATAATGACAAAAACATCATCAGACCCACAAGAAATTGCCTTTTTGGCCCCACCAGTCTCGCAATCTGTGGGTCCGGGAATATTTTAAAAGCAAGTGGACTGACCCTCTCTGCTCTGATGAGTGACGATGTGTCGCCAATAGAAAATAATAGGAATCGCAGTTTCAGCAAAAGTGTGTGTGGGGGTGGGCTGTATTTAAAGTATGTTTATACAACATAGACTGTGCATTCCCTGAAACAAAAATAGTTTCTGTGTAGTAACACTTAAAATAATGCAAATTAAGTTTCTTGACATTAAAAGAGACTGACTTATCTGAAAAGGTGTATCTACAGATACGGGGGCATATTTATCAAGCTCCGAACGGAGCTTGATGCCCCTTGTGTCCGGCGAGCCTGAACGCTCTAAAGACCGCTGTTCCAAAACCTGTCGGCCTGCTCTAAAGCGGAGAACAGAAATCAACCCGATCAAATACGATTGGGTTGATTTACACCCCCTGCTAGCGGCCGATTGGCCGCGAACCTGCAGGGGGTGGCATTGCACCAGCAGTTCACAAGAACTGCTGGTGCAATTATAAATGCCAACAGCGTATGCTATATCGGATCATGTCCGCTCGCACCATCATAAATAGGCCCCATAGAGTGGATATTCATTTCATCTGCTGAATTCATTAACCTGGCGCACAGATTGGACAGCTAGGGACTACTGCATACTAACAGCCTCAGCACCATACCCCAGGACCTCCGGTTTGCACAGTCAGAAGACAACTGCTATTCTCATCACTGACGGCATCTTCATTAATAATCTGCTTATTATGTAATAATTTTTCTCTCTGAGCACTTACTATACAGAAGGGCATACGAAAAAAACTGCTGCACAAGACGGCGATCTTCCATGGCAATCTAATTATATTTTCTCTAGAATAGAGTGCTTATTACTGTCTATATTGGAGATAACACCTTTAATAGAAGAGTTGGATAAAAGTAAAGCCACACCAGGGTCACATGTTGGACATGGAGAGAGTGAAGCAATTCAGACAGCTTATAATGTAAGCATTGTTGGGCCTACAGATCCTACACTGAAAGAGGGCTTTATGGCTGTGAAAAAGAAGAAGCCCAACTTTAGCAATCCCTCTGCTTACACAAATCAACCATAAGCATGGCCAGCTCAAGACATTGTGCTGCCTGGGTCAAAGAATGAAATGACGCCCCTCAACTGTGTGGAAGTTCTCGATAATAGTCTTGTTTTGCTGTCTATGGGACAGTCGGGACTGCCACTCTTGGAACAGCAACATGTGTTCACTAAGGCTGTTGTATATTATATATATTTATATACAGTATATTCTAATACTATATATAATTTATAGTAACTTGTTTAGCTCATTTGTGCATTTGTGCTTTCACAGAGGAGAACTTTCCTGAAGTATATCAGTCGGCTCCTGATTAATAAGGTAAGCCCAGCCCAAAATACCAATCAATTCTCCAATGAACAAGGGAAATGGCAACCCCAGATGATTGTTTAGATCTCCTTTTGGGAAAAGTCTCCCTAAGGGTGATGGAAGAAACCAGACACGGACTCCTTGCCCAATGTGCTTAGAAGGATATGGCAGCACCTCACTGACAAAGCCCAAAGGAGATCGAAACAATCGTCTGGGGTTACCATTTTCCATGTTCATTGGAGAATTGCCTGGTATTTCGGGCTGGATTTACCTTGTTAATCGGGAGCAGACTGATATACTTCAGGAAAGTTCTCCTCTGTGAAAAGCACAAATGAGCTAAACAAGCTACTCCCAGGTGGTAACTGGGCCATAGAACAAGCCACTGAGCTGTTGTTCATTCCTGGCAGATTGTTTCTCTTTCTGTATGCATTTGTATTATGACCCTGGGGAAAATTTCCCTAAGGGCGATTGAAGAAACCAGATGTGTAATCTTTACCCAATGTGCTTAGAGGGATATGGCTGCACTACAGTGATGAGGCCTAAAGGAGGCCAAAACAATCATCTAGGATTGTCCCTTGTTCAGAGGAGAATTGTCTTCTATTTTGGGGCTGGACCGACCTTGTTAGGCGGGATCAGATTGATATACTTCAGGAAAGTACTTCTCTGTGAAAAGCACAAATGGGCTAAAAGAAGTTACACATAGGTGGTAACTGGTCCATAGAACAAGCCACTGAGCTGTTGTTCAATCTTGGCAGACTGCTTCTCTGTCTATATATATTTCCAATGTTCTTTGTTTTGAAGCATCACTAAAAAAGAATATTAATAATATATAAAAGAAATATTTTTCTATAACAAATTAAATTTACGATAGATTTCTTGCTTTTTCTTTTTTACTTTTAATAATATTCTTAGTGCATCCTACCTGGAATAATGCTTGTATGACTCATGAAGACCCCCTCATGGTTGTCCATATGTTGCTGCTTATTCTTATAATTAGGGTCAAGAAGGGACTCCCAAGAAGTAATTACTGTGCAAAATCGCAAAGGTAGCTTCATGCTGAAATTATATAGCTATAATGTATTTTGGAGATTACCCTGATTAGAGGCTAGACCCAATATTGCAGAAGATGAACTGCAGACAAAGGTCAGGAGCAGGCTAAAATCATTACCATGAAGAAAATGCCAAAACCCTGAGTCAAAGTTTATGGACAAGACAGGAGAATAGTAAATATACAGGCAAAGATCAGGCACAAGTTTAATCAGCAATACCAGGCATTTAAGCAGAAGGAACAGAAAAACAGATAATCCAAAATAAATTTCCAGGAGTCAGCAACAGATTTAAAAGTCCACCAAAGTACAAACAAGGGTCAGACCAAAGACTTAATCAAAAATACAAGCTCAGGTCAAATCCAGGAGGGCAGGTTGGGAAGAAAAATGCTATTAAGGGCCATTTAACAATTTCTCTGCAGGTCTTGGTGGCAATTTTGCCACAAGGTCACTTCTGACATCAAGGGGCCGATTAATCACAGCTCGAATGGGGCCATATACCTCTGTTTTCGCACGAGCCTTCAGGCTCGCCGGAAACAGGAGTTAAGAAGCAGTGATCTTAAGGCCGCTGCTCCTTAACTCAAACGCCTCCTCTGAGGCGGTGGAAAGGAATCCACCCGATCGTGTATGATCGGGTTAATTGACAACCCCTGCTATCAGCCTTTTGGCTGTGAATCTGCAGGGGGCGGCATTGCACAAGCAGTTCACGAGAACTGCTTGTGCAATGTTAAATGCCGACAGTGTATGCTGTCGGCATTCAGCGATGTCTGGCGAACATGATCCGCTACAGCGGATTATGTCCGCCAGACATTGATAAATCGGCCCCTAAGGGTTGAACTAATGCTACCCTTAGTGGAATCCTCATACTCTGCTACTAATGGAAACACAAGAACTTTGTATGCTAATCTTAACACACTCCTCTTAAAATAGCTGAGCTTCTGAGGCCCAAAGAAGGCCAAAATGATAGTCCTTTTTATCATTTTATCATTGCACTATTGCTTGCATATCACTATAAATGTAACCCATTGAAAGCCAGCTTCGGTGCAGCAGTTCACTACTGTGAGCTAGTTGATCACATCTGGTGAGAAAATGACAAGAGGAATATATGTGCAGCCACCAATCAGCAACTAGAAATTTTTCTGACAAAATTTATTTTTTTCTCCCATTTTCCGCCCCCTGTATCATGTGACAGACATTAGCCAATCACAGACTAGCAAACGTATACCCTGTGAACTTGTACACATGCTCAGTAGGATCTTGTTCTCCAGAAAGTGTGAATCTTAAAAGACTGCAAAATTTGATAATGGAAGAATATTGGAAAGTGTCTTAAAACTGTATGCTATATCTGAATCATAAAAGTTTATTTTGACTTTAGTGTTCCTTTAAGCCTACCTAGGTCTGCTTTTCAACAAATGATGCAATGATAAAAAAAGTAAATTTTATAGTATAAGTAAATTGGAAAGTCTCTTAAAATAGCATGTTTTATCTAAACCACAAACGTTTAATTTTGACTTTCATGTACTTTTTATAATGTACTTTATTTATGTGATTACATAATAATATCGGCTCACAGATTAATAATTTAAGCCTTATGGAAGTATTTTTTAAATCTGTTTTTCTTTGAAAATCCACAAAATACTTCTTGAGGTTGCTGAACCACTAAACTAATCAGAAGCTATTTTGATTATATTCTGTTCTCTCAGAAAGTAATCTCTCTACCCTTAAACATGCCTCTAACACCTTTGCCACCTTGCAGGATTTACACATGTTCTGCAATCCAACATTCCCTTTTATGGGGCTTCATGATGCCATATGTGGATAGCACTGTAATTAGGAACTGTAAAACTTGGGTTAACACTGGAAAGAATGTTTGTTGAGTGCTCCAAAAGCCCCAAGCTCCCAGCACTGCTCTGCCTATAAATCCAAAGTGTGAAAGCTTTCATTATTTTCTCTTTCTTCTTGTATAGGGTCATTGGTTCCTTTAGCATGCACAGGATCTGAAGGTACAAGACGTGACTTAAAAGTTCTCCTATTAAATGCATCCTTCTCAACAGGTGTTGGAATTCACCATAAGGGCAAATAAGCAGAGGTAAGCAGAACAGTTATATTTAAGGAGGTTGTGATAATGCCAAGGTTTCTGAAGTTGAATTCCCTAGAGGTCTGAAATAGTTATTCATCAGGTTTATAAGTTTGTTTAACTGCACAAGGAAATTAAGAGTAAGTACATAATTATATATCTATATGTATATATTTTAGGTTTTACTTTATACTTTAGCTTTTATAGATAGGTAAAGAAATATCTATGTCTGTCTATTTAACTAAAAGATCTGGATGTTTATATATGAAAATATCAATATTTTTACGTGCAGGATGTGTTTCATATACTCTATACAGTGGTGGAAATACGTACAATGTTTTTATATACTGGAAAGTGTACATAAGCAACAAATTATCTTAAGGGGGTTGTTTTTCATGAAAACATTCATAAACATATTTATGAAAATAAAAATAGTTAAAGGGACAGTCTAGTCAAAAATAAACTTTGATACAAGGCAATTACAGAGGTAAAAAGTATATTAATATAACCGTGTTGGTTATGCAAATCTAGGGAATGGGTAATAAAGGGATTATCTATCTTTTAAAACAATAAATATTCTGGCGTAGACTGTCCCTTTAAGTTCCTTACCTGACCATGAAACCATTGTTGATATATCTTATTCTATCTTCCAGGTCAAGCATCATTGAAAAAGCCAAGCGTTATTGGTGAAACATACATCGGATACAAAGTGTGACGTCACTTTTTGGGCAGAGACTAATCTTCTAAGCCAAGAACCGCAACAAAATAGACACTGTTTGTAATAATACAGTCATTTGTTAGCGGAGGCTTCTTGCTGTGGTTATGTTCTTATATATGCCTTGTGCTCTTCACTTGTTTTAATTATTACATTTTATCAAAATTTCTACCTGAGTTCGCTTGAGTTCACTTCATACACTCCATTTGGATAAAATATTAATAGGGGGCGCCCTTGCTAGACCAAGATTTGTGATCAGGAACTGTGTTTGGTAACTAGCAAATTTGACAGGTGTGACCCAATGGGTAATCAACAGTATAATATGAATCAAGACAAATATTTTTCTATATATACACTAGTGAGCTGTAAATTAGTACTGGGAAAAAATTAGTATATAAAACCTAAAAATAATAACAAATAGCAAAAATAAAAATAATATAAATAATGATAAAATAAATAAATATCAGTGTTGTCTATAACAACACTGTTGATATTGCACAAAATAATATATAATATAATTAAAATATATAATCAATAGTATATAATTAAACCAAATCAGTAATGGTTCTTAAAAGTCTCTTAGAAGATGGTGGTGTCAAAATACAGATGAATGATTGAGTCAGTCGAGGCAGCTATCTGTATAGGATCAAGGCCACGATCCAGGATCAATGATCTGCAGACAACATAAAAAGACAGATGCGCCACATGGCCCAATATTGTTGGATACAATTGAGATAGTAATATGTGTATCAGATAGACTCACATGCAGTATAGCACCCCTAGTGGTGCAGATGGAGCAGTCTGGGATCAGTAGCAGTCACCCAGAAGACTGGCCTCCGGAGGATATTTGATAGTCTGTGGATGATAGTATAAAACACAAGGGTGCCTATATGGCCTAGTATTGTTTGCACAGGCGAAGTGTAATATAGTAAAAATAAAAGCACTCACATTTAATGGAGCATCTCCCTTGATGCAATAGAAGCAAGCTGGAATCAATGTAGTCACCTAGTAGACTTGAAATTTGGAGTCTTCTATGGGCTTTTATATCTAGAGCTTAATGTGAAGCTCTAGAATATGTGAGTATTTGACTTGCTACCCATCTTTCTTTGAAGTTTAAAGAACTATTTGCAACTTATGTTTTCTCCCTGAGGTTTATCCCCTGAGGTTTTGATTTTATGTTTGTGCTTTAACGGGTTAATATTTTGTTTTCTATATATACAGATATGTATAGGAATATATATTTAAAAGTACATAGAACATATTCTGCTATGTGCAGAACACTGGAATTTGAACATTTTACAGTAAATACACAGTATAAGACTTTATCAAAAATGAATATTGCATTAAAGGGATAGTAAACCCAAACATTTTCTTTTATGATTCAGATATAACATACAATTTTATACAACTTTGCAATTTATTTCTATTATCAAATTTGCTTCGTTCTCTTGTTATCCATTGCTGAAGGAACAGCACTGCACTACTGACAGGAAGCGGAACATATCTATTTAGCCAATCACAAGAGACAAATGTGTGCAGGCACCAATTAGCAGCAGCTCCCAGTGGTGTATGATATGTGCGTATTCTTTTTCAGCAAGGGATACTGAGAGAACGAAGCACATTTAAAAATAGAAGTGAATTTAAAAGTATCTTAAAATGAAATGCTCTATCTGAATCATGCAAGTGTAATTTTGACTTTCCTATCCCATTAATATGATTTTACGTGTTTTCTTCTACTTGACTGCAAATGGCTCCAATACACATATGTCTATATGTTTATATATGTATACATATGTTTTTATGTGTTTATATGTATATATGTCTGTAAATACATATATACACATAAATACATATGTACACACATATAAACATATATATATATATATATATACATATATATTTATATATATATATACATATTTAGACATGTATATGTATGTATCTCTATGTTAAATCCCTTTGCCTGTCTTTTTTATTATTTCTAACACCTGAGACCTCATATCTTTCAGCCCTTATAACTTTTTTGCAATTTTTTAAAATAATTGTTTTAGATAGTGTTATTATGAGTGTAATTGTGCTTTTAAATGTATTTTTGATGTGTTTTGTGACACTTTTTTTTTTTTGTGAAAAAGTTAACCAGAGCTCTGAGGTTGTTCTATCCCGATTAGTGTTAACTTCAATTGTGCTCAAGCGATAGCATTTACTTTCAACTTGTAATACGAGTGCTAAATTAGACCCACACAAATAGCCACAATAAACCCCTTTTCGTTTGCATAACTATTCCACCAATAATCTGGCCCTTAAAGGGACAGTCAAGTCCAAAAGAACTTTCATGTTTCAAATAGGGCAAGTAATTTTAAACAACTTTCCAATTTACTTTTATCACCAATTTTGCTTTGTTCTCTTGGTATTCTTAGTTGAAAGCTAAATCTAGGAGATTCATAAGCTAATTTCTTAGACCTTGAAGGCCGCCTCTAATCTAAATGCATTTTGATAGTTTTTTACCACTAGAGGGCATTAGTTCACGTGTTTCATATAGATAACATTGAGCTCATGCACGTGAATTTACCATGGAGATAGCTTTGATTGGCTAAAATGCAAGTCTGTCAAAAGAACTGAAATAAGGGGGCCGTCTGCTGAGGCTTAGATTCAAGGTAATTACAGAGGTAAAACGTGTATAATTATAACTGTGTTGGCTATGCAAAACTGGGGAATTGGTAATTAAGGGATTATCTATCTTTTAAAACAACAAAAATTCTGGTGTTGACTGTCCCTTTAATGTAGTACTTTATACCAGGCGTATGGGTAAGTTTTTTGTTATTTTATTTTCCTTTCCCTTTCTTTTTCTTTTCCTTTCTTTTTATCTTTCCTTCTTTCTTTATATTTGTGCTACACACTATAATTTTATTGAGCTAACAGATTTCTATGAGATAAGGCTCAAGCACAAGTCAATGATGTGCAAAAATTCCACTCAAGTAGTGGAGTATTTGAAAAGAAAACACAAGAGTGGCGCTTACCATTCCTCTGGGGTTCGCATTCGGTGTGTTCTGAGCAGCGTCGCTTCAGCGTGTGTTCACTGCTGTGAACAAGTGTGGTTGAGCCACACAAAACATGTCTGCTGTTGCTGCACTGTTACCCCTCTTTGTCCGTGTCTAGAGCTTAGGCTCATTTGTTTTAAAGTGCACACAATAAAGACTTTGTTTTATTTAACTACTCTGACCACTTCTTCATGATTTCAACTAAGGAGCAGTGGGTTTGCAGCCCTGTAGCCGATTACACGTTTAAAGTAGTGGAGTATTTGGTTGTTTGTTATATGCCCTCCATGTTTTTTAATGAGCAATAGCAATCACTAACACTTAATAAACTTCCCATTAAAAGTATAGAGTATGCTTTATAAGTATTGAGTGCATTAAAAATGCTTTGGTTAAACATCTTAACTAACAATTTAAATATATTACCTAACCTTGATTGTGCAAGGCAGAGTGCAAAATTATGCAGCATGCGTTATAACTTGCGCTCCACTTGTAATCTAGGCCAATATGTTAAAACCCCTCAGCTAGGTTAAATATATAGGTGATATCACATGATTGGAAGGGTAGTGTAACTCCCAGTCCTGATTGGCTGACCAGCAAAGTCCAGCTTGGTATCTGCAATGCTTGGGACTTTAACTATGTTTTTCACCACTGTGTATACTTTAGAATGTTAGTTTAAGCTATAATAGTTCTGAGCTTCTTCTTATTTTCTAAAATAATGTAACTGTGAATGATGGAGTAGTTCCCATGGGAAGACTGTCTACATACTTATTAATAGAATAGAACACGATAGAAGGTAAGACACACAAACACAGATACACATATTTTACAGCGGGTTACCCAGCAGCCTTCCTTGAGGGACCTGTGTCACCCGATCTTTTAAAAATAGCAAAGGACGAGACATAAGTAATTATAGAATATACTAAATACACATTAATTGTGTGCATGGTACGATGATAAACCCTGTGCATATTGACAGACTGAAACAGTTTATGGTTCATATAAAATACTTCATTTACTTGTGGTGCTCTGAGTGTCACATTTGTAAAGTCTATATCTCCCAAGACATCCAAAATTTGTCCACATGCATAAAGTCTTTCTTTTCAGTACAGCCTTATTGCTGCTAGCAAATGTCCCACACACTTTGAGAAAGTAGACTCATTGCACTAACAAGACCTTCGACCAACTAAAAACTGCCACAGGCCAGCAAATAGAGTCCAACAGATTTTCTACTTCTCTTAGCCCCTCAAGTAGATTGTAGAACCATTTGATTTAGTATTCCTAGGCCTTCCGTTGCCCTGATAGGATCTACCCAAGGAAGAATCACTAACAAGGCCAATTGCTTAATTAAGAGGGACCAAGCTGGACATACTATTGAAATAGATATAGCAAATTTTGCATTACTTTTCACTACCCTTTACAGGAAAATTGGGCAAAATAAGTAATGAAAATATAGTCTACAGCCTTTTTTAAGGGGACACGCAATTAAAAAAAAAACTTTCATGATTCAAATAGAGCACACACTTTGAAACCACTTTCCAATTCACTTCCATTATCTAAATGTGCACAATCTTTATGTATGCATACTTTCTGAGGCGCCAGCTGAGCCTACTGAGCATGTACAAGATTGATAGAATATATGTATATGCATTTAGAGATTGGCTGATGGCTGTCACATGATGCAGTAAGAGGTAAAATAGAAGTAACTAACATTTGTTAGAAAGAAATCTATTACTCATTTGAAAATCAAATGTAGGTGCTTTAGCATTGTCTTTTTAGTATGCATTTACTGATTCTACTGTGTTTAATACCTTTATAAGAAGAACGTGAATCACTCAGACATATTTGTATCAAGAAATATGATAACACAAGATTTTCTAAGCTATCCTGTTGACATTAAAGGGATTCATATTGACAGAACAAAGCATAAATTTACAACGCACCTAATCAAATTTTAGTCCCAGTTCTGTTTTGCTCTGCTGTCCCTATTTATGTCCTGATTTAACAATGAGACACTGTGTATTCAACCAAGAATGATCAGGAATGGATAAAACCAGACTTTATTGTGCAACGCTATGAAAAACAATCACAGCAACGTTCAATAGTAAAATGCATAGAAAAGCATACACATGCTTATGAGTTTCGGCCTTAGTATGGTCTTAGTAACAAAGCAATAAAATGGACCACTAAAAACCCTTAAACACAAACATGCCCTGGACAAATCTTTACTGCCTCTAGACTGCCCTGACTTTACCAGGGTAGTCAAGCCTGCCTTTGGTCCACTGACATGTCCTAGAACATTCTAGCCTCACATTTTAAATATTTGAAGTGGTTTGGAATTGAATTTTATGCTTATTTTCCATTCCACTCTTTAATGGAACAAAGATTATTTAAGCAATAAACTATTCTTCTCTAAACTGAAGCAATTAGTATATAAAGTATTCATTCTGATTCTACTGGTGTACAAAAGAGAACGAATAGTCTTGTGGACACTCGTTTTGGACAATCAAATGTTGGTAAGAAAGAAAATCCATAAAAATTCAGTTTCAGTGCCTGTCAGGATAGTTCTCAAGGCTTTCCCTACCTAAACGCAAGAGTGTCCTCAGGATTAAAACACCCATCAGTCAAACAATGCCCTTTTTAAACATTTATGTTGTGGGGAGAAAAAAAACCTTAAAATGCCTTATGAAAAAGGTACATCCTGGTACTAAATTTGATCTCCCTGCCAAATTTCAAATAAATCTGTGCAGCTGTTTACACCTTAAACCCCGTTGGTCATTTTCTAAAATCTCCAATTCCAGATTTTTTATTTTTTTTAAAAAAAAAATACTTATAAACCTGTTAAGCAATTTTAGTTGATATTTTCAAATTTCATCCCAAAGCATTTAAAAAAATAACAATGAAAATTCAAATCTAAAAACTATGGCTTCATAATTACTGGTATTTCTCAAATGTCACTAGTAACTGTGAAATAGAGGTAATGTAAATTTGCTTCTGACTAGTCATCAAACCTAAAGTACACATTTGCCTAGATAAACATTGATTATAGTTTAAATTGATATTAATATTTTTTAAGGTTTAACAATTTTCTTAATAATATAGACTAATATATGGAAGTCATGGCTAGAAGAAGAAAAATGTTGGGTGTAAAAACCTACATGTATAATATTTTAGAGGCTGTATTTTTTTATCCTGTATTTTACAGAGATTGATATCACAGAGAACAAACACAATAAGACAGATGTAACATATTTTTTTTTCAAAATACATACCTGATTGGCTCTTGATATTTTGAACCAATCAGATTAAAGCTGAAACGTATTATCTGTGGCAGAGAAAAATCAATATATTTAAATAGGTAGTTTATATGTATATTTTTTTTCTATCAGTTAGAAAAATGAGGCTACTGTTCCTTGTGACATATTGTTTACATTTTCTAACAGTCAAAATGATAAGAAGGTGTCAAACAGCCCACTCCCACAGAGAGTAGAAACAGCAATGGTAAATGCAATTGTAAACCACAGTACAGTATAATTCATACACTATGCTTTTCTTAGAGAATATATGCATTACTCAGTTGCAGAATGTTGGTATAATTAAAGACTGATGTGATTGAAATAGTATTTTGATAAATGCTAATTGGCAGTGCTTAGTGAAGAATAGCTATCATGCAACATTGTGTCAGGAAAGCAAGCAGATTTCCATTGAAATGCCAGCATGTTAGCCAGAAAGATATAAACACACACACTTCAGACAAAGACCATTCATATATCAAACGATTCCGACCTTCACATACAGCACAGAATCATGTTGTTGATTGTTAAGTGTCCTCGTTATATTGATGACATCTGAGCATGATGTCAAATCTAAATATCAAAGCACAACAAGAAAATCATATTGTTTCACTTAGCTTCCCTGAACACAGCATTGAAATAATTTAGTTGTCTGAGACATCTCATCAACATCTGTATAGCAGGATATTTGCAGGTTAACATCTTTGTAAGGTGGAACCCCTATATACTGGGAATTTCAGCCTTCACCACAGAGACTGGATTAAACAAGCACAAATTGTAAGCATGTATTCACACTGGATATACTGAAGATGTGATTTTTCTTTTAACTCATTCCAGGATGAAGTAGCAGAGCCTTTCTTGGACTGCTTAAAATAGAAAATATGAAGCATTTTACATTGAGATCACTGCTCTCCTCAGAGGAGTGACCAAGCTCTTGGGTACATTTGACACTAAACTTGATTTATGACATTACGGTTTTTAGAAATTGCATTAAAAAAACAGAAACATTTCAAAAACAATAAATTTGACTGAAAATCAACATACTTTTAGAATACATGCAAAATGCAAATCTAGTATATTCTATGAACTTATCTATCATATCTATCTCATCTATCTCATACATATATATTCTTGTATTAATACCAAAGTTTAAAGGGACACAAGTGTGTCATCCATTTAACATGTCTGTTTATTTATCCATTTGTTTACTTGTTTGAACAAAATGTTAAGTGAAAGCTGTGTTATTTGAGTACTTCCTACTGGAATTGTGAAACATGGCCAGGGAATGTTACTTTAATAATAATCAGAAGGATTTATTTGAATGTTTATTTGGGATAGAAGATTAATTTTAATATCTTTATTAATCAAAATTTAGGAATTTCCTAGGTTTATGCTTTTGTATGAGAAAATACATTTTGTTTGTTTATCACACAGCTGAAATGTGTCCAGAAACAACCTTTGTAGTTTTTTTTATGCTTACATAATTTACATAATTATAAATCTAAAATTAATTTTAGATTCACAGACGTATACATCTTCTGGTTTAAGTAGATTATAAAAATAACAAAAAGGACACAAGCATGGACTGTGAGCCAATCAAGAGCAACACTTGCATGACCAAGCAATCCCCGGTCATGTTTTTCTTGGAGCTGCAGTGCTTATGGTTCCTGAGCGGGACCTCACCTATTTTGACTGTTAAACCCTTTGTAAACAATTTTTTTACATTAGTATGTACCTTTAACCTCTTAATGTCTGGTAACCTACCCTGTATGTCAGCTGTCTGTTGCTCTTAGAGGGCTTTCATAGCATGGGTCTCGCCAACAGCGGTGCAATGGGCGAAACAATGGCTATTGACCAACACAATAGGTATTATGATTTTAAGTTGGTGAGAGCATGACATCATGATGGAGGTCCCTTAAGGAGTACTTCCAGGTCTCAGAGAAAGGTCCTTCATGCAGGGCCAAATTAGGACTAAAAAGCAGCCATGAAAAAATCTGAAGACCAGACATATTTTCTGTTGAGTCCATAGAAAACACACACCCCATTTATATTAATGGGATTACTAGAATGATCTTTCTCCAATATTTGTTTCATATTTAAATTATATTAGTTTGTAATAAACAATTTTTTTGCCAGAGTGTTGTTATTTAGGTACCATACAACCCAATTGTATCAATGAATCCAGAGTGTAAATGTACTCAAAAAAGTGTGTAACTCTTTCTCATAGTCTTGACTAAACACTAGAAACCATTCTTGGTGGATAGCTACTAAAATGGTACATGATCTAGAAAATAAAATTTACAAGGAAATGTGTGACCTTAATACCTATAGCTCAGAGTTGAAAAGAAGATAAGCGATACAACTGCATCACCTCACCAGAAGTATCACCCCCTTCAATTTAAGCTGGCCAGCCCCAGCTGCTGGTGTCGTGGTAGGCCAATCTGGCCTTGGCTTCATGCTGGCACTATAGGGCCTTCTGGGACAAATGAGGACAGTTACTATGAAACGTGTAATGAAGACATACGGGTTTGAATGATAAACCTTTCATATGACAGATTTATTATACAAATGTCATTATACTTTTGTTAGCACTTGTCAGCTATGTAAACTTTAATGCATAAAACTTTACAAAATAGATATCCTTGAAAAAAATTATATCAGTATTTAACAGGCACAAATGTATTATCTACTGTTTATAGAAACTACTTACATAAATAAAAAATTGTTGTTACAAATGAATCATGTAAATATTAGTATTAACATTCACCTAGATGACAAGTTGTGGGCTATAGAGGACGCGAAACGAACGCTACAAAAGTTGTGTTATTTCACCCTCCATATCGCTGCCATAAGTTTTTGAAAAGCCGCCTGGTGCATGCGATATGGTTGCCTTGAGTTCCATTCCACACAAAATATAAGCACTGCTTTGACGTGCTCGATGTCTATGGGGGAAAAAAAGTTACATTTAAACCTAACACCCTAACATAAACCCCACGTCTAAACACCCCTAATCTGCCTCCACGACATCGCCGACACCTACATAATGTTATTAACCCCTAAACCTCTGGCCTCCCACATCACTACCACTAAATAAACCTATTAACCCCTAATCCGCCAGCCCCCCACATCGCAACAACCTAAATTAAACTATATAAACCTCTAAACCTAACCTTAACCGTAACCCTGAACCTAACCCTAACCGTAAACCTAACCCTAAACCTAAAACCTAAACACACCCTAACTTTAACATAATTAAAATAGAGCTAAATTAAAGTTACAATTATTAACTAAATAATACCTATTTAAAACTAAATACATACTTACCTGTGAAATAAAACCTAAGCTAGCTACAATATAACTAATAGTATTGTAGCTAGCATAGGTTTTATTTTTATTTCACGGGTAAGTCTTTATTTATTTTAACTAGGCAGACTAGTTAGTAAATAGTGATTAACGATTAACTAACTACCTAGTTAAAATAAATACAAACTTACCTGTGAAATAAAACCTAAGCTGCCTTACACTAAAACCTAACATTACAAAAATAAAAAAAACTTACCATAACAAAAAATAAAAAAAAACCTACCATTACAAAAAAATAGCAAACGAAATTATTCAAAACAATAAAGAAAAAACCCTAATCTATAATAAACTACCAAGGGCCCTTAAAAGGGCCTTTTGTAGGGCATTGCCCTAAAGAAATCAGCTCTTTTTCTACATAAGAAAAACAAACACCCCCTAACAGTATACAAACTCCCAAACCCACAAAATAAAAATAAAGTAAAACCTAATCTACCCATTGCCCTGAAAAGGGCATTTGTATGGGTATTGCCCTTAAAAGGGCATTCAGCTCTAATGCTGCCCATTAAAAATTAAAAAATGGATATTCTAAAAAAAAAAACACCCAAAAAAGAAAAAAAAAACATTACACAAAATAACAAACAAATTATACAAAATAATAAAAAATATTCCTATTCTAATACCCCGTTTAAAAAAAAAACACCCCAAAATAAAAGAACCCTAATGTATAATAAACTACCAATAGCCCTTAAAAGTGCCTTTTGTAGGGCATTGCCCTAAAGAAATCAGCTCTTTTTCTAAAACATAAAAACAAACACCCCCTAACATTACAAACCCCACTCCCAAACCCACGAAATAAAAAAATCTAACTAAAAAAAAAAATCTACCCATTGCCCTGAAAAGGGCATTTGTATGGGCATTGCCCTTTAAAGGGCATTCAGCTCTTTTTCTTGCCCTTAAAAAGGCATTCAGCTATTTTTCAAATAGCCCAAACCCTAATCTAAAAAAAACACCCAAAAAAACTTTCAAAAACCTAACACTAACCCCTCTTTAGGTGCTCACAGTTGCTGAAGTCCGGCTTGAACGATTTTCATCCCAGTGGCTCCATCTTCATCCAGGCAGCTCCATCTTCATCCATCGCTGGACCTGCATCTTCTTCATCCCTGCGGAGGCGGAGTGGTCGATGCGCGGATGTGGAGGTCCAGACGAAGGTCCAAGGCGGAGGTTCATCAATCAGACGTGGAGGTTTTCTTCATGCGATCGTCCGCCGCACACTGAGGATTCAAATGCAAGGTACCCCTTTTATACTGGGGGTACCATTGCATTCCAATTTAAATCAGCCAATAGGAATTAGAGCTCCTAAAATCCTTTTGGCTGTTCAAATCAGCCAATAGGATTTAAGAAGCTCTCATTCCTATTGGTTGAGCCAGACTTCAGCATCTGTGAGTACCTAAAGAGGGGTTAGTGTTAGGTTTTTTTAAGATTTTTTTGGGTGAGTTTTTTTTAGATTAGGGTTTGGGCTATTTGAAAAAGAGCTGAATGCCCTTTTAAGGGTAAGAAAAAAAGCTGAATGCCCTTTAAAAGGCAATGGGTAGCTTAGTTTTTTTTTAGAGTTAGGTTTATTATTTTTGGGGGTTGGTTGGGTGATGGGTTTTACTGTTGGGGGGTCTTTGTATTTTTTACAGGGAAAAGAGCTGATTTCTTTAGAGCAATGCCCTACAAAAGGCCCTTTTAAGGGCTATTGGTAGTTTATTGTAGGCTAGGTTTTTTATTTTGGGGGGGCTTTTTTATTTTGATAGGGATATTAGATTAGGTGTAATTGTTTTTATGTTAGATAATTGTGTTTGTTATTTTTTGTAATTTAGTATTTTTTTATTTTTTTGTAATTTAGTATTTTGTTTTATTTTTTTTTAACTGTAGATTTAATTTATTTAGTAGGGATATGTTTCTTTAATGTGTAATTTAATTTAATTTGTAGTTATTTTAATTTTAGTCTAATAGGAATGTTAGTTTAAACTTAGTTTTTTTTTAATTTCCACAGGTAAGTTTTTATTTATTTTAAGATAGGGATCTTGTAATTTTAATTTAAAGTTAGGGGGTTGTTAGGTTTAGGGGTTAATAGTTTAATTTTGTTTTTGGGAATGTGGGGGGCTGGCGGTTAAGGGGTAAATAGGTTTATTTAGTGGTAGTGATGTGGGAGGCCAGAGGTTTAGGGGTTAATACATTTTATTAGTGGCGGCGATGTCGGAAGCAGCAGATTAGGGGTTAATAACTTTAATATAGTATTTGCGATGCGGGAGGGCCTCGGTTTAGGGGTTAATAGGTAGTTTATAGGTGTTAGAGTACTTTGTAACATTTTAGTTATGAGTTTTATGTAACAGTTTTGTTGCGTAAAACTTATAACTACTGTTTTTAGCTTCACCGTAAAACTCGTAATGGTAGCGCTATAGGAAGTCCCATGAAAAGACATAATTTTTTCGAGTGCGGGACAGGCTAAAAGGCTTGCGGTACAGCTATACCGACAAGACTCGTAATGGCTGCGTTGCTGTTTTAATGCTGAAATTACCATATTTTTCAGCGTTAAAACACGAACGCAAAACTTGTAATCTAGGTGTGTGTAAATTATCGCCATTAATTTATATGTTTAGATTAATTTATTTCAGGAGCATCTGTGCCATTGGAAGAGGGCAATGCAAGTGGCATAACCTCCAGGAGGCAGAATATGCCATAGAGGAGGAAAAAGACTAAAGCATTGATATTGATCCATTGCTTGTCCTCCTGAAAGAGGAATCACAAGAACTTGAACTTGAGTTTCATCCTCCACAATTTAAATATACAATTACCCCTTCTCCACCACCATCACACCCCAGTTATGTGCTGTTATAAATTGGGCAAGGTCCACAGCCAATGTAATCTCACCCTCCAGCAAAAAGAGTACCAATAGAAGCTCTTCTTTATAACCAACCACCCTCAGCAATACCTAAACAGCAGCCATCTGCCTCACTGAACCTGTAAGACAGCTGCCTCCCCTCTGATAACTCTATAACAGCCAACACCTCATTTGCATTAGGAGATACTCTATGGCTTACTTTGACTGTCACACTTATTTGCCCCACCTATTGCCTCTCTGCCTGCTGATGCCCCGCCTGCTGGCGCAGCACTTTAGTAGTTGTCATGAGATGCAGGACATATGCAGGACACAGCAATAATGGTACAACTCGATTTTATTACAGAGCACAGAAACATACATCTAGTCAGGTTGATTTCACTAACTAACTGCGACACAGACTACCGGACCTAAGCCCTGCCCCCAAGTAGTGACATCACATCCTGCTCTCATCACAGTAGTCACTAGACGTCTTCAAGAAAAAGGTGAAAAGACTGGTAGATTTAAATGAAGGCTACTTCCAATTAACCTTTAAAGCCCAGCAGCAGTCATATCAGTTGCTCTGCAACACAAGGGCAATATGCCAGCAATTACTGCACTATCAATAGCATGTGTATGCATATTGAGGAGGCTATTGAACTCTGATTCCTTCAATATCATTGGATTGCACCAATTAACCCTCTCATTAGGCCTCAAACACGTAGCAGTAACACTCCGTTATGGAAGACTTCTTCCTGGTCTGCAAGGAGTATTTTTAATATTTTCCTTGCTTTTTTAAAGTTTCATAATGATGCCATAAATTTTGCACATTAATCTTCCTTGTTATGACAATCAGCATACAATAATTTACTCCTACATTTGTTTATTTTTTGTCAACATTACTAAATCCATCACTTAGTTTTATTTCTGCCATTGCCATAGTGATTAGATTATTAAGGCTTGCTAAGTGAATGCGTATGTTGTGAAATCTTTACATTTTGAAATACTTATATGCACATTTCAAGATGCAATTGAAGTTAATTTAACTGTGACTTAATCAAGCACATCATGTTTTTCTGGCAAATGGCCTCTTCTTATTGCACAAATACAGGGTTGAGACCTGATCTAATACCGTCTTTTGTCTGGCTCATGGCCTGTTCTTATTGCACAAGTACTCATTGATATAAATGTGATCTATTCGAAAAAACACATTTTATTTAGCTAATTGCCTTTTTGTTGCAGCCAAATGTATATTTCATTAGGTAAACTATGTTTGTTATAATAATGACTCAAGATTGTATGACACTTAACTACAATGGCTTATGTTATCAAGCTTTGGTTTTATTTACTAATCATAATTATTTTTCTTGCAAACTCTCACCATCTTAGATCAATGCACATAACTTTGTTGAGTCTCCTTGTCTTGAAAACATTATAATCTAATAAATTAGAAGTTATAAAAATATGATGATTTGGGTTTTATAATAGTGATATAATTATGTTCTTTATTCAGAACACTTTAAAAATATTTTAAACTAGTTGATAAGCCTGCCCAGAGGGCAGTCTATGTGTTGTTAATACAACCCCCCAAGCTACAAAAAAAATATATAGAAATACAGAAAAAAATAAACAAAGCTATAAAAAATAATAATATTAACCCCTTAATGACTCAAGTTGTACAGGGTACGTCACACACAAACTGGTCTTTAAAGACCAGCGATGTACCCTGTACGTTGTTAGGGGTTTAAAGTGGCTGGAAGCGATCCTTCCAGCCACTTTAAACTTATATTGGGAGGCAAACTGGGTACTGGCAGACAGCTTCCAGTACCCAAGATGGCAGCAAATAGGTAGTGGGGGAGGGTTAGAGAGCTGTATGGGGGGGATCAGGGAGGTTGTGGGCTAAGGGGGGTCCATTACAGAAGAACAGATATTGAGAAAAAAAAAGGAAAAAAAAGCCTTTAATTTTAATACTGACAGACTTTCTGCCAGTACTTAAGATGGCGGGGACATTTGTGGGGTGGGGGAGGGAAGAGAGATCTATGGGAGGGATCAGGGGGTGGAATGTGTCAGGTTGGAGGCTGATCTCTACACTAAAGCTAAAATTAACCATTCAAGCTCACTACAAGCTACTTAATTAACCCCATCACTGCTGGGCATAATACAAGTGTGGTGCACAGCGGCATTTAGCGGCCTTCTAATTACCAAAAAGCAATGCCAAAGCCATATATCTTTACTATTTCTGAACAAAGGGGATCCCAGAAAAGCATTTACAACCATTTGTGCCATAATTGCACAAGCTGTTTGTAAATAATTTCAGTAAGAAACCCAAAGTAAGTGAAAAAGTGAACTATTTTTTTATTTGATCGAATTTGGAGGTGAAATGGTGGCATAAAATATATCAAAATGGGCCTAGATCAATTCTTTGGGTTGTCTACTACACTACCCTAAAGCTAAAATTAACCCTACAAGCTCCCTGCAAGCTCCCTAATTAACCCCTTCATTGCTGGGCCTAATACAAGTGTGGTGTGAAGCGGCATTTAGCGGCCTTCTAATTACCAAAAAGTAATGCCACAGCCATAAATGTCTGCTATTTCTGAACAAAGGGGATCCCAGAGAAGCATTTACAACCATTTGTGCCATAATTGCACAAGCTGTTTGTAAATAATTTCAGGGAGAAACCTAAAGTTTGTGAAAAAGTTTGTGAAAAAGTGAACAATTTTTTTTATTTGATCGTATTTGGCGGTGAAATGGTGGCATGAAATATACCAAAATGAGCCTAGATCAATACTTTGGGTTGTCTACTAAAAAAAAATATATACAAGTCAAGGGATATTCAGGGATTCCTGACAGATATCAGTGTTCCAATGTAACTATAGCTAATTTTGAAAAATAATGGTTTGGAAATAGCAAAGTGCTCCTCTAAACTCAGGACAAAATTTAGAAACTATTTAGCATGGGTGTATGTTGGTGGTGGTTGTAGATGTGTAACAGATTTTGGGGGTCAAAGTTCGAAAAAGTGTGTTTTTTTTCCATTTTTTCCTCATGTTTTATAATTTTTTTATGGTACATTATAAGATATGATGAAAATAATGATATCTTTAGAAAGTCTATTTAGTGGCGAGAAAAACGGTATATAATATGTGTGTGTACAGTAAATGAGTAAGAGGAAAATTACAGCTAAACACAAACACTGCAGAAATGTAAAAATAGACCTGGTCATTAAGGGAAAGAAATTGAAAAATGGCCTGCTCCTGTTGCCACACAGCCTGCCCCTGTTGCTAGTACCGCAACCTCCTCCCCTGCTTCCTGCAGCATACCCGGATACCTTTGACAAGTATGACGGCACTACCGACTGTAGGGGATTTCTCAACCAGTGCAGACTGCATTTCCGCAATGACCCCCATACCTTTCAGTCCGATCAGTCAAAGGTCACCTTTATTATTTTCTTATTGAAGGATAAGGCCCTAGCCTGGGTCTCTCCCCTATTGGAACAAAGTGCTCCACTCCTGAATGATGCTAATACCTTCATTTCTGCACTGTCTTCCATGTTTGGGACCCTTGGTCGCACTTCTGCTGCAGAATACTCTCTTTTGGATCTCCGCCAGAGTAATAGATCCGTGGCACAATATGCCATTGAGCTTCGCACCTTGGCACATGAGACAAGTTGGGATTGCAGTGCTCTCAGGGCGGCTTTCCAGAGGGGTCTACATGAACGCATCAAGGATGAGCTCACTTATTGTGATGTTCCATCTACCCTGGATGAATTTATAGAGCTTTGCATCAGTCTGGATTCTCGCTTTCAGGAGTGACAAGCTGCCTTCTCGTCCTCCTACATGTCCACCCACTAGACTGTCCTTCCTCTAACCCTACTGCACCTCTAGTTGTCTCTGAGGAGGAACCCATGGATCTCTCTTCCCTAAAGCCCTCTGAATCTGAAAGACAGAGAAGAAGGAGGTTAAGACTGTGCTTCTATTGTGGTTCTAATTCACACCAACTTAAAGGGACAGTATACACTAATTTTCATATAACTGCATGTAATAGACACTACTATAAAGAATAATATGCACAGATACTGATATAAAAATCCAGTATAAAACTGTTTAAAAACTTACTTAGAAGCTGTCAGTTTGGCTCTGTTGAAAAGGTAGCTGGAAAGCCCACTGCAAGTGACAAATAAGACACTCCCCCCCCCCCCTCCCCCTTCTTTTGCATATGAAAAGACCCTTTACACAAACAGGAGCAAGCTGGAGTAGGTAGTCGAGCGTATTCACATAAAACTTTGGGGCTTGGTTAGGAGTCTGAAAATCAGAGCAATGTTATTTAAAAATAAGCAAAACTATACATTAATTTAAAAAAAAAACTTTATGGGCTATATAAATAGATTATCTACAAAACATTTATGCAAAGAAAAAATGAGTGTAACACTTTGAGGATAAAAGTAGGGTACCTCTAAACATAAAAATAAAATACCCCCCCAAAATAAAAACACCCCCTAATCTAATACTAAACTACCAATAGCCTTAAAATGGGCTTTTTGTAGGGCATTGTCCTAAGTTTAACAGCTATTTTACATTAAAAATAAACAAAGTCCCCCCTAACTGTAAAACCCCCCACCCACCAAACCCCCCAAAATAAAAATAAAAATAACACTAATAAACCTAATTTAACCATTGCCCTAAAAAGGGCATTTGTATAGGCATTCCCCTTAAAAGGGCATTCAGCTCTTTTTCACTACCCTTAAAAGGGCATTCAGCTCTTTTGAGATTTGCACAAAAAAAACCTAATCTAAAAAAAACAAAACCCCCCTAAAAAAAACAAAAAAAACAACCTAAACACTAAAGCCCCAAATAGGTATTTACTGTTTCAGAAGTCCGGCGGAGAAGGTCTTCTTCCAGGGGGGTCCATCATCTTCATCCACAGCGAAGGCGGCGCAGAGTGGAGGTCTAGAGCTATCTTCCCAGATGTGGCGATCCGCGGCGGTCCTCAGCAGCGGCGGTCCTTGGCGACATGGAGGATTCTCTTCATCCGATGTCCGTGGTATACTGAATATTGAATGCAAGGTACTGCAATCAATTTGGGGTACCTTGCATTCCTATTGACTGAATTTTTCAAAACAGCCAATAGGATTAGAGCTACTAAAATCCTATTGGCTGTTCAAATCAGTCAATAAGATGACTGCCGCCGAGGGTCGGCACTTTTGGGAAGACCGCTCCGAACCTCCGTGCCGCCTTTGCTGTGGGTGAAGATGATGAACCCACCTGAAGAAGACCTTCTCAGTTGGACCGTGAGTACCTATTTGGGGCTTTAGTGTTAGTTTTTTTTTTTAAATTTTGGGGGGTTTTGTTTTTTAAGATTAGTTTTTTTTTTGGGCAAATCTCAAAAGAGCTGAATGCCCTTTCAAGGGCAGGGAAAAAGAGCTGAATGCCCTTTTAAGGGCAATGCCCATACAAATGCCGTTTTCAGGGCAATTGGTAGATTAGGTTTATTAGTGCTAGTTTTTTTTATTTTGGGGGGTTTGGTGGGTGGGAGGTTTTATTGTTAGGGGGGACTTTGTTTATTTTCAATGTACAAGAGCTGTTTAACTTAGGGCAATGTTCTACAAAAAGCCCTTTTAAGGGTTATTGGTAGTTTAGCATTAGATTATGGGGTGTTTTTATTTTGGGGGGGGTTTATTTTCATAGGGATTAAGTCTAATTTTTTTTATTTTGGATAATGTGTTTATTATTTTTGTTAGCCTTTTTTATTTTCTGTAATTAGATTAATGTAATGTAATTTTTTTTTAATGTAGTTTACTTTTATTGTAATTAAGGGGTTCATTTAGGGGGTGTTAGGTTAGGGGACTTAGTCATTAAATTCGTTTTTTGCATTGTGGGGGTTGGCGGTGTAGGAGTTAATCGGTAAATTAGGTTTAATTCATTGTGAGGGGTTGGTGGTTTAGGGGTTAATAGATGTATTAGGTCGTTTTTGATGTTGGTGGGGTTTGCAGATTTAGGGGTTAATAACTTTGATAGATAGTTCGTTTTTTTTTTTTTCTTAATACTTTGTGCTGGCGGTTAGTTAATTTTTTTCTTAATACTTCATACGGGTGGTTAGTTGTTTTTTTTTAAATGCTTATTGCGGGCGGTTAGGTGTTTTTTTCATACTTATTGCAGGCATTTTTTAATGTTTTTTTGTAATGCTCCGTTTGCCTTCGCTGCATCCCGGTGGATTCTTTCACCTTCCTGCCATTTTCAGAATCCACCTGGGGAATTCCCACCATCCAGGGGAATTCTTTTGGCTACGTGCGCAGCCAACATTCTGTTGGCTGCCTCGCACTGCCAACATTTCTTTGAGGATGCGTGCGCAACTGCAGACGGCGACGGACATTGCAAGCGCAATTATAGTATAGATATTATCTATAAATGAATGGACATATGATTTATATTGGTTGTTATTATGATTTATGCATTATATAGATGGACAAGTACATTCTCAGTTAAAAGAGGGAAAGCCCTTATTTTGAATGGGGGGTTACTTGTTCCACTGGTTATCACTAGAATGGTAATTATTATTATTATTTATTTTTATAGTGCCACAAAATTCTGCAGTGCAGTTAATCTGTTTTACTTAACGACAGGGAGGTTATCATGGAGGGGCTATTATAAAGTTCCTCTTACTAAGCTACGGGGCCCCTCTCACATGATCACATGATCCTACAAACCACAAGTGGAAAGAAGAGAGTCCTTTCGTTCAAATAAAAGGTTTTATGTCCCTGTCATTAGTAGATAATTTTCTGTAAAGTTTAATGTATTTATTGTATGGAGGCTTGGGAGTCCCAAATGAACTTCAATCCCCTAAAGACAACAATTGCCACACACCCAAAGTACCCCTCATAAAAAGGAGATTCCCTTTTTGTAGACAAATGGTCATCTGACTCATGGGGTGGCTAATACAGAATTGCTGCTCGCCTTCTAAGTAACTTTTATGGTGTTCTGGGCACTAAAGTAGGCACTAGTTCCTCCATATAAAAAAACAGAGGGCCAGATTACAAGTGGAGCGTTAAAAGTTACGCGTGAGCGAAAAGGGGTTTACGTGCGTTGGGTTTACCGCTTGTATTACAAGTTGAAAGTAAACATGATTGATTGAGCATAATTGCAATTTACGCTAGAATGATTACCATAGCCTCAGATCTCTGATTAACAGTTTTGCAAAACAAAAAAGTGTCACAAAACACATAAAACATACATTTAAAAAGTACAGTTACATTCATAATAACATCATATAATAAAAATTATGCTTTTATGCGCATTGATTAGCTCGTGAGTGAAAACAGTTAATTTCAACTTGTAAAATGCTACCCGATGCAGGCGCAAAGCTTACTTCTAGCGGAGTTAGCGCTCGAGCAGGAGCATTAAATACCACTCCTCTTGTAATCTGGCCCACAATAGAAATGCAGCGTGCTTCCCTGTTCAATGTCATGCACAATAAAGTAAGCAAAACTCAAGTGTTCAAAATCTATGCTACCAACCAATGTCACTGTGAAAATCACTGCAGAATATGCCAAATGTGTGTGAAATGTTCAATTTAGTATGAGAGTTCAAAGGGAGCATGCAGCAAACTGATTAATATCTGTAGCGTTCCGTGGAACCAGCTATCCTCTATGAGGTGCAAATCACACACTTACCCCTCTTCAGTAATAGAAGCCAACGCTCTGTGTACCTCTAGGATTTACAACAGGTGCCATATCATGGATCCAGGCATCTTCCGTGAACCACAGCTCCGGTGTGGGATTATTCCCTTGGTAAGCCTTGGTCCAAAGCAACTGATTCCCATGCCGATCTCCTTCCTCGAGCGTGGCGTGTGACATCCCCGGTCACGATGGGGGTGTGAGGGGGGTGTGAGTGTTGCTCCAATCTGCTCCCACAACTTGAACCTTCAGTCCCGTACTTCTGGCAAATAGTGATGTAGTTCTATCAGACAGCTTGTAATTGTAACACCCAGTGAGGTTTGATAAGACCCTTGAGAAGTATGAGTATATGCGATTGGGATTGCATGCAAGTAGGGTGTTTTTTTTTACCCTTTTTTGCTCCATTGACTTCTAAGGGGAATATGTTATTGTATGCGTGATATTTTAAGTTCACACTTTTATGCGCATTGATTAGCTCGTGAGGGAAAACAGTTAATTTCAACTTGTAAAATGCTACCCGATGCAGGCACAAAGCTTACTTCTAGCGGAGTTAGCGCTCGAGCAGGAGCGTTAAATACCACTCCTCTTGTAATCTGGCCCAGAATAGGGTAACTTCCTCCTTTTCAAAGAGGAGAGTCCCTTTCTTTGAAGTTAAGGGTTTCATGCCCAGGTGGTCATCAAGTGATCTTCATGGCAGTATCATTTGCCTGATGGATCCATAATAATATGAGGCTATAACTTTCAAATAAGTGGTTCTGAATCCATCAGATCATTGTATGGACAATGGCTAATACCTCCCAACTTTGGACCTTGTTTGTTCTTTTTTCTATATAGAAGCTTTTATCATCCCCCTAACCATATAAATATTTATTCCTCTTATTCATTAGAGAGTAGCCTCACCAATAATGGCTTTAAAATCCATATAGCTGTCATGAGATAATTATAGGGCCAATGGTCACCTGGCAAAAATTGCTGGCCTCTTTTTACTTTGATGTTGTGTTAGGGCTCAAAAAATCTTTGTTGTCCTTATGAAATACACATTTGGGGGCATCCTAACTTTCCAATATTGCATCACTGGATGCTTTATTTTTCCTCATGCTCTGCATAAAGTACACAATGGTAGCAAGAAAACATTTTTTATTTTCCTTACAAAAAGTAAAAGCAATCCTTATGAGTGTGCACTCAATCCAGCACCTGAAAGGGAACTTGAGACTCGTGGACCCAGTGTTTTATACATTAAACGCAATTGAACTTGCATTGAACCATGGTTAACATCCTAATTATTTATATATATATATATATTGTTATATTCACGATATTTCTTAATTTAGTTTGGTTTATATTTTAATTAATCTTGATGGAAGGTTCCCCTTTGTGTACCTTTCTTGTTAAGAATTTTCATGCTAATAACTTTCTATATAAGTATTAGTTATACACGCTTATATTTTTCAACTTTTTAAATCAGGGGTATGTCTCAATGAACTCTAGTAATTGGAGGTCTAACATTAAGATGAATGAATCGGATCTACCTAGCACCCTTTTTAAGAGCAGCTCTGCCTCTGATGTTCTTCCAATGAACATTTGCCCTGAGGAAGTCCCAATGATGCTACAGTCACGTGGGGGGGTGGGGGTGAAACGCGTGTGGGCAGTGACGTATCCTGTGTGAGTTGCACAGAAATTTACCTGAAAACATTTGGTTTAACAGCAGGACACAGCGGACACAATTGCAACGGAAATAAGGACCATATGAATTGGCTCAGTGCTTGAGGGATCGTGCACATGCCTCCTTTGGTATTTACCTAAAACAAATGCTTATCTGCAGAAGAACGGCTCTGTTTTTCCGGTTTTCCGTTTGCTGATGGGATACCCTTTGTCACCTGTCTAAGGCGGACTCATGTGTTTACTAATATGCACTGTTTTATGTCCCCAACGCTGGACTGTCACGATTCTTAACTAACCATGTATTATTTGAATGCATGGGAATAGACAGACTCTTTTGTCCTTAAAGCTGTAATAACTGTGTGCTACTGGTTAAGATATTACCCTGACCTTGATGGGGGTGTACATAGATCCTATACACAGATGAATCTAATATTCATGACACCAAATACTATTGTTTATAGTGGTGCCCTCTGAATTAGGTGTTGTACACACCCCTCTACAGGGTACATATTAACAACATTTTCTATACATCCATGTACAGGTGGCCCTCGGTTTACAACGGTTCAATTTGCAACGTTTCAGAATAACAACCTTTTTTTCAGTCATGTGACTGCTATTGAAAAGCATTGAGAAGCAGTGCATTGATTAAAATAGTCAGTAGGTGGAGCTGTCCACTTGTGTTGCAGCAAAGATATGCAAGCCAAGCACACAAGCAGGCTGAAAAATAATTAGTGTAGCTATCTAGACCTGAGCTATCGAGCAGCTTTCAAAGGAACAATATCTTCCTGTCTATAAATCAGTCCAGATTGCAATGCATAGAAAGAACTGTTTGCAAAGAAATGCAAGTAAAGTCTGTGTTGTGTGATTATTTTATTAGGTTTATAATGCTGTTTAGCAAATGTTTTTGTTCATTTAACTTAGTTTAATTATATATTCTGTGTTGTGTGATTATTTTATTAGGTTTTTAATGCTGTTTAGCATTTAAAGTCTTCATTTCAAAGCTTTTAGGTGTTACTTATGACAATGTTTTAGAGGAGCCTGGAACCTAACTCCCTCCCTTCCTATTGACTTACATTATAAACTGGGTTTCAATTTACAACGGTTTTGATTTACAACCATTCCTTCTGGAACCTAACCCCGGCGTAAACTGAGGGCTACCTGTATAATGTTTTTTGTACAGTCATAAGCTCATGAGCATAAATCCTCATGGATCACCATGGTAACCAGATTTTTGCCAGAGAAGCAAAGTTACCCTCTGGTGGAGGTGTTGCTTAACTAACATTGTGGTTAACTAAAACTGTGGTTGTTTAAATTTACAATTTATTTCTACCACTGCATCTTAACAAATCATCCTATAGTGGAGGTTTTGCGTTGTTTACTAGGTCCAAATTCACCATTTATTATTGTTCACAGGTAAACTCTGTCCACTTGCATATTGTGGTATTTATGTGATGTTATCATGGTTCATTTATTGACTTAAAATGAATTTGATTTTCAATTCTCTTGATGTACACATTTGAGAAACTGGGCACTGTAGTCATCTTGTTTATACTCACTATGACGTTAGTCATTTTTTTCTTGTTGAAAATAAAATTAATGTGCTAAAATCCCTGTCTTGCAAGTCGTTACCTATTAAGTGTCTACTGTTCTCTCTCTTTTCTAAGATTTAAAAAAAATATATATATATATATATATATATATATATATATATACAGTATATATATATATATATATATATATATATATATACAGTATATATATATATATATATATATATATATATACAGTATATATATATATATATATATATATATATATATATATATATATATATATATATATATATATATATATATATATATATATGAGGCTCCAAGAATAGGTGGTCCAAAAACAATTACAGAGTAGCTCCTTGGTAACAGAGGGGTTAAATCTTCTGTATAAAAGCCCAGCTGTAAAACAAAAGAAACAAAGGCTCTATGATGTTATAAGCACTAACAATGAAAATATAAAATATGGAATACGACTCACACAATGGATGAACTTTTGAACAGGGCAATAAAAAGCAGGCTAGAAATTTTAGCAGCCCCCCAGCTATCTGTTCACTCATGTCAAAATGTAAAGCACCTATTTGGACTTGTGCTTTATGAGCAGGTTTGTATATTACTAGCCCAGCAGCTGACTGATTCACGGTTCCTCCATAGTAGTTGAATGTATCCAGAAGTAATCACGAAAATCTGAGATTGTTTAAATAATAATTAACAATTTATTAAAAATGTTAAAAATCAAGTGTAGACAACGCGTTTCTCGGCTGTGTAGGGACATTTTCTTCAGGCTTATAGATCAGGTACAAAACTCAGACATTTTAAAATTAATGTTCACCAATCAAATCCAGGATCCCATTCAGCTAGAGTTTCAGTATGTTTAAATGCAGTTCTTTCAAATGGATTATAAACATGTTTTAGTATAATGTACAAAGCAATACCTTTTTTATCATAGTATATTATAGTATAGAATAGCATAGTTAAGAATAGTATAGTATAGTATACTATAGTATAGTATAGTATAGTAAAGTATAGCAAAGTATAGTATAGTATAGTGCAGTAATGTATAGTATAGTAAAGAATGGTATAGTAAAGTATAGTATAGTGTATTATTAAAATATAGCATAGTATAGTAAAGTATAGTATAGTGTAGTAAAGTATAGTATAGTAAAGTATAGTACAGTACAGTATAATATAGTATAATATATTATAGTTTATAAGTAAAATATAGTATAGTATAGTAAAATATAATTTAGTATAGTAAAGTTTAGTATATTATAGTATAGTACAATATAGTATAATATAGTATACTAGTCCTAAAGCCCGTTCACACGGGCCGTGTTTTCGCTCTCTCTCTCTCTCTCTCTCTCTCTCTCTCTCTCTCTCTCTCTCTCTTGTCTTTTATAATATAGGATGCCTTTCCTGGCAAAGGGATATGATTAGTAAAATATAGTATAGTATAATATAGTAAAATTTAGTATAGTATAGTAAAGTATAGTATATTATAGTATATCAGTAAATATAGTATAGTATAGTAAAGTATAGTATAGTAAAATATAGTATAGTAAAGTATAGTATATTATAGTAAAATATGGTATAGTAAAGTATAGTAAAGTGTAGTAAAATATAGTATAGTATATTATAGCATAGCGTAGTAAAATATAGTTTAGTATAGAATGGTTTATGAAAAGAATGATATTTTTGATGACAGATATGATGAACAGTAACATCCTATAAAGATGTTCCTTTAATTAGAATACGTTGGTAATAGAAAGTTCTAACTCCTTATAACGTTCTAATCCCATGCAATCATACAATGTGTTGGTCTAGAATAGACTAGCTACTTACTTGCACACTATCAGACCCAAATTTGGGATGTTGAAAGCACTTGTTGATTTGTAGTAGCTGAGTTTTGTTAGCCTGCAAGGGAACTGTATTTTCAGTATGGGAATGGTGTCTTGCCAACAGTTTAATTGGAAAGATTATATCCTGCAGAGAGTTTTGCTTCCCCACTGATTAGCTAACACCTCATGTGGGTGTTGAGCAATGTTTATAGAATACCTGTTCTTTGGGCTGCCTCATTTCCCCTAATTGCAGACTATGAAATCCCTTTATTTAAAGTGTTCCTCCTGTGATAAAAATCACTTTGTTAAAAAAAAATAAGAGTCTGTGTGTTACATGTGGGTATTAACTTGAGGGATTTCTAGGGGGAAATAAATTTGCTTTGAGCAGTAAATAATCTTAGTTAAAGTCACCTTTTACAATCTCACCATGCTATAGCCATGAACAAGTAGAACGCAGCTGTGCATTGAATTTAAACACTGAGCCTGCTGTGACTGTTTATTTAAATGGGTTGTCTTTAGCCACAGGATTTGGATGGCATATATGAAGTCCATGTATGTGTGACTACCTAAAAGAGGCATCTGTTCATGATAAGCACAGGAATGCATGGTTACTGCTCTAAGTGTCTGATTCAAATTGTACAGGTTGTTGCAGAAATCTGTCACAGACAACAATATTTTAGCCCAGCAAGATTGCTTGTTTTTCTTATCCCTTATTTTTTCAGGAAACGCTAACAGAAAAGGTATAACCCTAGAGCAAAATACATTCACGACAGTTATAACAAGTAAATATAGTGAATTCACTAAACTTTATTAAATAAGACATCTGAAGGTTTTAAACAATTTTGCCCATTTGAACATTGTCAAGTTTAACATTGTCAAGCTCTCACCATATCCACAGACTATTATGTAAGTTTTTGTTACTATATTTTAATATATTTGTTTCCTAAGCTTGTAGTGATAGGATCAGATAGATATAATTAAATCACACTTAATATAGTAAAAAAAAGTTCTCATAGAAAAAATCACTTATTTTATAAAGATTTACCACTATGGGCATCCACAAAAATGTTTCCAGGTGTGGGCCAAAAAAACATAAATGCTCCAAGTACAATTAAGTCAGTGGCAAAATGGGAAAAACAAAAGTTGCATGAAAGGGATAGTAAACTCAAAGGGCTAGATTACAAGTAACGAGCTATATTTATCACTCACGATATATAGCAATATCATGGGCAAATTAATTTGCGCACATTTGACAAGATCTCATGGAAAGGTTTAGGGCTAAAATAAAAGTTGCACCAAACACAACACAAATACATTAAAATAAGTAGTTAGTTCTCCGGCCTACTCGATCCCTGGTTTGCTCAGAGGCCTCCTGGAGTCACACATCTCCGTATAGAGATCTTGGAAGTTAAATATGTTAGCGGAACTCTATAATCACGGGTCCTTAAGAACACCTGGGGATTTGCCCCCTCAGATTATTTCTCCACCGAATTGGTTGAGTTTTGAGTATCATCGGCTCCATAGCTTCCTGACCTCTTGGGAAATCCTGAAAGTAGGGCTGAGAGCACTAACCCCGTGGGAACAAAAATGGATCTCTAGATCCAAGGTGGATAAGCCACTTTCTGTGCATTATCACCTGATCTTGAAGGAGACCACAAGAGATAGAACCTGGCAGTTTAGGGCCTGGGGGTGATCTGTGAGAAGAAATTCTGGATAGAAATTGGGCCAGGGCTATATTATTAACAAATTCAACACTTCACTGTGCTAATTCTCTGGATCTCTATATGAAAGTTATATTGCGACGGCACTATACCCCCCTTCGACTATATCAGATGATCAGTACTCACTCCTCTAGTTGTTGGAGAGACTCTGGGGAGACGTATTACGACCTTCACATATGGTGGAGCTGTCAGAAACTTAATAAACTTTGGAAGGAAATTTTTGCGCTACTGACATCCTTGCACATTGACATTAGATTGAGCCACAAACCTGCACTACTCAGTCTATTTTCTCTGGCACTCCCCAGACATCAGAAACAGTTAGCCATCTTTCTTTTTGCAGCAACCAAGCTTGCCAGGGCCTGGACACAGAGAGACCCTCCTCAGATACAAACTGTAATTAAAATTATGGACACATTTGGTAGCAGGGAAATAAATTTCTATCAACAGGCAGATAATTTAGATACATTTTGGAATATTTGAATCCCCTGGATAAATCGTTAAATTAGACTACATACAGACCTTCCTGCCTCAACATTTCCACCTTATTCCCCGCTTGCTGCATCCTCTTCTACTCTGCTACAGACAAGAAACCCTCCCATCTTTTCTTCAGTTTCCTCCCCTCTCCCCCCTTTTTTTCTCTCCCTTCTTGTCTTCTTTCTCTCCCTTCTTTCTTTTTCCCCAGCTTCCCCCCCCCCTCACCTGGAGACAAAATTGCTGGGTAGCCTGCTTTGATTCCACGTGGATTTTGACCAATGGGTGTAGGTTAATAATGACCCTCCTAATGGCAAACACTCACCTCCATAAGCGTGCGTACTGTGCAGATGGCCTGGATATTCATGTTTTCACTATACCTGAAAGTAGATATTATAATATGTATTTCTTGAGTTACTTCTGTTTCTAAGTTTTATATAAACCAGAACGAATCACAGCACATGGGACCTTCTCTGGATCTGGTCCCACAACAGACTTTATTGTATGGATGAAGCTCCTATGTTGGTTTACCTGCTATGCAGAAATGGACTTCCATTGAATGTTTTGTTTTTGTTGCTGTCATGTTATATACTTTAAATCTTTTTTAATAAAGCTCTTTTAAAAAGAAAAAAAAGTTACACTTATAGAAACACTATCTGAGAACAATTATTCATAAAAATATGAAAACAAAAATATTTATAAGGGTTAAAAGGGTTGACTGCAAAGGTCTATAATATATATGTGTGAGTAAATAATAATTTTATAATAATATTTAATAATGTGTTTTACTGTGAATTTACTGTAAATATTTAACATTCCAATATTATTTTATATATTCATAGGTATATATATATATATATATATATATATATTTTTTTTTTTTTTTTTTTTTTCAAGAATTAAGCACTAGCTGGTCTTCAGCCATCTGTGGTACAACAAAATTGTATTATTGTGACTTTTCGGGACACAAAAACAGTCCCTTCCTCTGAGGAAGGGACTGTTTTTGTGTCCCGAAACGTCACAATTCTTGAATCTATCTACAACTTTACTATAGCACCCTGGCAGTTGTTGACTGATGGTGAGAGTGCATATATAGTATGTTGACTGTTATATATATATTATATATATATATATATATATATATATATATACAAATCGGTTGAGGGAAACGGCACTCGCCAATTATACATCCACCAGGTGCTCAGCAAGACAAAGTACATACAGTAGAATAGAACTGGATCCAACGGACGGCCTCCGTTGTCAGATGTGATCCAAGAACAGCCGGCACACAGGAATTTTTCAAAGATCCGATTTATTAAGCAAAAGAGAAACCAGACGTTTCGGCTCTACCGTGAGCCTTTCTCAATGGTATACAGACCGGATAATGTGAACCCCAGAACACCAACCTTAAATACCTACCCATAGCTAAGTGACCGCCAATCAGCTTGCACGGTTGCGCCGCTCCTTCCCGCACATACTAAACACACCTGAGCATTCAATAACAGCTGATTCCAGGCAGGCGCGTCTTGACGTCATCACGCCCCACCGCGCTGCATGGAAATGTCTGTGTCACAGGTATCCATGGCAACACCGGGTAAACAACTACCTCCGGATACCATGGAGATGCGTCAGAACAGGAGCGTATGCAGCCAAGCACCCGATGGGCACAAATATTAAGTGAAAAAGCAAAAGATGGGCTATAAGTGAATGCCCAATTTAAACATAACAGTGAAACATATATACATATATAGAAATGGTATGTATATTATTGAATACAGAGTAATTGACCACATTACAGAAAATAATGCCTTGTTATTCCGCTACATAGACCCAAGGTTAAACAAACAGCACAGCCCTCTATACCAACGGCGGTATCAGGGCATGTGGGATGTAGCAAGCAAGCATAAAACGAATATTGTATATAAACATTGTATTGGCATCATACTCTAGAGGAGTAGGTATAAACATATCATAACAGGATGACTCCCTTAATGTCCATATTAATTTATAACAACAGCCAAAGTCTATGTTGGCATTCAGTCCCCGAGGTGCTACTGTGTCCAGAGTGAAAATCCACCGGGCCTCCATCTTCAGCAATGCTCGTCCTCTGTCACCACCTCGCCTGTGGCAAGGGACATGGTCAATTAGTATCACCCGTAATGAAGCGACACTATGGCCCGCTTCCGCAAAGTGGCGTGCCACTGGTTGTTCTGACCGTCCCTTGTCAATGGCCTAACGGATAGCCGTCTTATGATTGGCCAGACGTTCCTTGAACGGTGTCACTGTTTTGCCAATGTAGTATTTGGAACACGGACAGATAATGGCATAAATCACAAATTCCGTGGAGCAGGTAAGTCTGTGCTTAATTTTGTATCTCTTGTTGTTGTGGGGATGTTGAAAGGTGGTCCCAGCCAAAAGGTTATTGCATGTAACACAACTGCCACATTTGTAGCAACCTGGTTTTCCTCTGGTCAGCCACATCTGTTTCTCATAACAGTGTGTTGGGTCACTTAACACCAACAGATCCCTCAGGTTACTTGCCCGTTTATATACCACTCTTGGTTCCGGCATATCCGTAAAGGGAAGGCTTGTGTCCTTGGAGTATAAGTTGTTATGAAGTTCAAGCGCTTAGGTTGTTCATTCCTAGTTTTTTTAGTAGTTGCCGAGTCTTGAGTTAGACCCAGTGCCTTGTAGCATTGTTGTTCTATGAGCGTTGGTGGATAGCCCCTCTCCAAAAATCTTTAAGACATCTCAGCAAGCTGTTTCTCTTTGCGGGAGTCATCCGTGTTATTACGGACAACCCGCAGGAGTTGAGAGGAACTGACACCATCCATTTGAAATTTGGGGTGAAAACTATGATAATGGAGAATGGAGTTCTTATCTGTCGGTTTCTTAAACAGAGTTGTTTCTAACTTGTATCCCTTCATAGTTTCTACCTTAAAAATTTCTAAATCCAAAAAGTGGATTTTATCCCTGCTGTGTTCCATTTTAAATCTAATGGTTGAGTCAAGGGAGTTCAATTCATCAATCCATTCAACAAGACTCTCAGATGTGCCACTCCAAACCAAAAAGACATCATCTATGTACCGTCTGTATAATCTGATGGGGTTCTGTCTAAAGAAAACATTGTCTTCCTCATACATTGCCATATAGATGTTGGCATAGGATGGGGCCATGTTTGACCCCATCGCTGTGCCCATAGTCTGTAAAAAATATTTATCCTCAAAGCGAAAATAGTTTTTCTCTAGACAAAACTCCAACAGATGTAGAAGAAATTCGATAGGGGGGCCTGTGTACATATGGTTGTTAGTTAGGATTCGTCTTACCATGTCCATACCATGGGCATGGGGGATCATGGTATATAAACTTACCACATCCATCGTGACTAAAATGTCACTTGTGGTCAAGTCATCCATACCTTTCAGCAGTTTAATTAATTCTGAAGAATCTTTCAAATATGCTGGTGTGTTCTGTACTACTGGTTGGAGGTAGAAGTCAATAAACTCTGCCAATGGTTGCATGAGTGATCCCCTGGCCGAAACAATAGGTCTGCCAGGGGGGTCCTCAAGCGATTTGTGTATCTTAGGTAATAGGTAGATAGGTAAAGAATTGGGCAAATTGGGTGCTCTACCGTAAGAAATCCCAATACATCATCATTAATAACACCTGCCTGAAGGGCCAATCCCAAGAATGAATCATAGAACAACAATGCTACAAGGCACTGGGTCTAACTCAAGACTCGGCAACTACTAAAAAAACTAGGAATGAACAACCTAAGCGCTTGAACTTCATAACAACTTATACTCCAGGGTCGAGGTTGGCACAGAATGTGATTAAAAAGAATTGGTTAATGTTGTCCAAGGACACAAGCCTTCCCTTTACGGATATGCCGGAACCAAGAGTGGTATATAAACGGGCAAGTAACCTGAGGGATCTGTTGGTGTTAAGTGACCCAACACACTGTTATGAGAAACAGATGTGGCTGACCAGAGGAAAACCAGGTTGCTACAAATGTGGCAGTTGTGTTACATGCAATAACCTTTTGGCTGGGACCACCTTTCAACATCCCCACAACAACAAGAGATACAAAATTAAGCACAGACTTACCTGCTCCACGGAATTTGTGATTTATGCCATTATCTGTCCGTGTTCCAAATACTACATTGGCAAAACAGTGACACCGTTCAAGGAACGTCTGGCCAATCATAAGACGGCTATCCGTCAGGCCATTGACAAGACCGGGCCATAGTGTCGCTTCATTACGGGTGATACTAATTGACCATGTCCCTCGCCACAGGCGAGGTGGTGACAGAGGACGAGCATTGCTGAAGATGGAGGCCTGGTGGATTTTCACTCTGGACACAGTAGCACCTCGGGGACTGAATGCCAACATAGACTTTGGCTGTTGTTATAAATGAATATGGACACTAAGGGAGTCATCCTGTTATGATATGTTTCTACCTACTCCTCTAGAGTATGATGCCAATACAATGTTTATATACAATATTTGTTTTATGCTTGCTTGCTACATCCCACATGCCCTGATACCGCCGTTGGTATAGAGGGCTGTGCTGTTTGTTTAACCTTGGGTCTATGTAGCAGAATAATAAGCCATTATTTTCTGTAATGTGGTCAATTACTCTGTATTCAATAATATAGATACCATTTCTATATATGTATATATGTTTCACTGTTATGTTTAAATTGGGCATTCACTTATGGCCCATCTTTTGCTTTTTCACTTAATATTTGTGCCCATCGGGTGCTTGGCTGCATACGCTCCTGTTCTGACGCATCTCCATGGTATCCGGAGGTAGTTGTTTACCCGGTGTTGCCATGGATACCTGTGACACAGACATTTCCATGCAGCGCGGTGGGGCGTGATGACGTCAAGTTGCGCCTGCCTGGAATCAGCTGCTATTGAATGCTCAGGTGTGTTTAGTATGTGCGGGAAGGAGTGGCGCAACTGTGCAAGCTGATTGGCGGTCACTTAGCTATGGGTAGGTATTTAAGGTTGGTGTTCTGGGGTTCACATTATCCGGTCTGTATACCATTGAGAAAGGCTCACGGTAGAGCCGAAACGTCTGGTTTCTCTTTTGCTTAATAAATCGGATCTTTGAAAAATTCCTGTGTGCCGGCTGTTCTTGGATCACATCTGACAACGGAGGCCGTCCGTTGGATCCAGCTCTATTCTAATATATATATATATTTAACATTAACCTTATCATATATATATATAGAAATATATCTTTAAAAAAATATTTTTTTTTCTATGTTAAGAACATTGGAATGTAAAATATGCGTAACGCGCTTCGGGTTTTACGCTGTAGGTCTATTGGGTTTAATATAAAATATTTAAAAAAATATTAATAATAATTATAAATAATTATAGGTACTGTAAAAAAATAAATTATATATATATATATATATATATACTGTATATTCTATTGATTATTTAGGATATTTTATTAAACATCTATAATAATTATTTACATTAAGTATTAATATTTTATATTTAATAAATAAATAATGCACCTTAATATAACTAATGTCGGGTTAGTGCTGTAGGGTTTTGCACAAACTTTCCATTTTTTTATTTTTTTATTTTTGATATTTGAAAAATGGGAATGGACTTTTCCTTAGCAAAGTGATCATAATCTTTTCTATTTGAAAACAATGACGCCTAGATTTAGAGTTTTGTCGGTAAAGACCCGCATAGCTAACGCTGCTTTTTTTCCCAGCGCACCCTTAAGACAACGCTGGTATTTAGAGTTGCCTGAGTGGCTGTGTTAGGCTCAGAAAAGGGAGCGTTGAGCATAATTTAACGCCACTTCAACCCTCAATACCAGCGTTGCCTACGGTAGCGGTAAGCTGGAAAAATGTGCTTGTGCACAATATCCCCATAGGAAACAATGGGGCAGTTTGGGCTGAAAAAAAAACCTAACACCTGCAAAAAAGCAGCGTTAAGCTCCTAACACAGCCCCATTGTTTCCTATGGGGAAACACTCTCTAAGTCTGCACCTAACACCCTAATATGAACCCCAAGGTCTAAACACCCCTAACCTTACACTTATTAACCCCTAATCTTCCGCCCCCGCTATCGCTGACAACTGCATTTTATTATTAATCCCTAATCTTCCGACCGGACACCGCCGCCACCTACATTATCCCTATGAACCCCTAATCTGCTGCCCCTAAAATCGCTGACACCTACCTTATATTTATTAACCCCTAATCTGCCCCCCCAATGTCGCCGCAACCTAACTACAAGTATTAACCCCTAATCTGCCAACCGGACCTCGCAGCCACTATAATAAATGTATTAACCCCTAAACCGCCACACTCCCACCTCGCAAACACTAGAATAAATTGTATTAAACCCTAATCTGCCCTCGCTAACATCCCCGCCACCTACCTACAATTATTAACCCCTAATCTCCCGCCCCCAACGTCGCAGCTACTATAATAAAGTTATTAACCCCTAAACCTAAGTCTAACCCTAACCCTAACACCCCTAACATAAATATAATTTAAATTAAACAAAATAATATTTCTATAATTAAATAAATAATTCCTATTTAAAACTAAATACTTACCTATAAAATAAACCCTAATATAGCTACAATATAACTAATAGTTACATTGTAGCTATTTTAGGATTTATATTTATTTTACAGGCAACTTTGTATTTATTTTAACTAGGTACAATAGCTATTAAATAGTTATTAACTATTTAATAGCTACCTAGTTAAAATAATTACAAAATGACATGTAAAATAAATCCTAACCTAAGTTACAATTAAACCTAACACTACACTATCATTAAATTAATTAAATTAATTACCTACAATTAGCTAAACTAAAATACAATTAAATAAACAAATCTATAATACAAAAAAACAAACAATAAATTACAAAAAATAAAAAAATATTACAAGAATTTATCTAATTACACCTAATCTAAACCCCCTAATAAAATAAAAAAGCCCCCCAAAATAATAAAATTCCCTACCCTATTCTAAATTACAAAAGTAATCAGCTCTTTTACCAGCCCTTAAAAGGGCTTTTTTTGCGGGGCATTGCCTAATCAGCTCTTTTACCTGTAAAAAAAAAATACAACCCCCCCAACATTAAAACCCACCACCCACATACCCCTACTCTAACCCACCCAAACCCCCCTTAAAAAAACCTAACGCTAACCCCCTGAAGATCTCCCTACCTTGAGTCGTCTTCACCCAGCCGAGCCGAAGTCTTCATCCAATCCGGGCAATGTGGTCCTCCATCCAGGCAAAGTCTTGATCCAAGCGGCAAAGAAGAGGTCCTCCATCTGGCAAAGTCTTCATCCAAGCGGCAAAGAAGAGGTCCTCCATCCGGGCGGTCTTCTTCCAAGCAGCATCTTCTATCTTCTGTCTTCCGGATCCATCTTCATCCCGCCGACGCGGAACATCCTCCTTCCCCGACGGACTAACGACGAATGAAGGTTCCTTTAAGGGATGTCATCCAAGATGGCATCCCTCGAATTCCGATTGGCTGATAGGATTCTACCAGCCAATCGGAATTAAGGTAGGAAAATTCAGATTGAAGTTCAATCCGATTGGCTGATAGAATCAGCCAATCAGATTGAGCTTGCATTCTATTGGCTGTTCTGATCAGCCAATAGAATGCAAGCTCAATCTGATTGGCTGATTGAATCAGCCAATCAGATTTTTCCTACCTTAATTCCGATTGGCTGATAGAATCCTATCAGCCAATCGGAATTCGAGGGACACCATCTTGGATGACGTCATTTAAAGGAACCTTCATTCGTCGTTAGTCCGTCGGGGAAGGAGGATATTCCGCGTTGGCAGGATGAAGATGGATCCGGAAGACAGAAGATAGAAGATGCCGCTTGGAAGAAGACATCGCCCGGATGGAGGACCTCTTCTTTGCCGCTTGGATCAAGACTTCGCCCGGATGGAGGACCTCTTCTTTGCCGCTTGGATCAAGACTTCGCCCGGATGGAGGACCACATCGCCCGGATTGGATGAAGACTTCGGCTCGGCTGAGTGAAGATGACTCAAGGTAGGGAGATCTTCAGGGGGTTAGTGATAGGTTTTTTTAAGGGGGGTTTGGGTGGGTTAGAGTAGGGGTATGTGGGTGGTGGGTTTTAATGTTGGTGGGGGTTGTATTTTTTTTTACAGGTAAAAGAGCTGATTACTTTGGGGCAATGCCCCGCAAAAAAGCCCTTTTAAGGGCTGGTAAAAGAGCTGATTACTTTTGTAATTTAGAATAGGGTAGGGAATTTTATTATTTTGGGGGGCTTTTTATTTTATTAGGGGGCTTAGATTAGGTGTAATTAGATTAAAATTCTTGTAATATTTTTTATTTTTTGTAATTTAGTGTTTTTTTGTATTATAGATTAGTTTATTTAATTGTATTTTAGTTTAGCTAATTGTAGTTAATTTATTTAATTAATTTAATGATAGTGTAGTGTTAGGTTTAATTGTAACTTAGGCTAGGATTTATTTTACAGGTAATTTTGTAATTATTTTAACTAGGTAGCTATTAAATAGTTAATAACTATTTAATAGCTATTGCACCTAGTTAAAATAAATACAAAGTTGCCTGTAAAATAAATATAAATCCTAAAATAGATACAATGTAATTATTAATCATATTGTAGCTATCTTAGGGTTTATTTTATAGGTAAGTATTTAGTTTTAAATAGGATTAATTTATTTAATTATGGGAATATTATTTCATTTAATTTAAATTATATTTATGTTAGGGGGATGTTAGGGTTAGACTTTAGGTTTAGGGGTTAATAACTTTATTATAGTAGCGGCGACATTGGGGACGGGAGATTAGGGGTTAATAATTGTAGGTAGGTGGCGGCGATGTTAGGGAGGGCAGATTAGGGGTTAATACAATTTATTCTAGTGTTTGCGAGGCTGGAGTGTGGCGGTTTAGGGGTTAATACATTTATTATAGTGGCGGTGAGGTCCGGTCGGCAAATTAGGGGTTAAAACTTTTTATTATAGTGTTTGCGATGTGGGGGGCTCGGTTTAGGGGTACATAGGTAGTTTATGGGTGTTAGTGTATTTTGTAGCACAGTAGTTAAGAGCTTTATATTCCCGCGTTAGCCCATAAAGCTCTTAACTACTGACTTTTTTTTTCGGTAGGAGTCTTGTCGGTAGAGGCTCTACCGCTCAGTTCTTCCAAGACTCCAAATACCAGCGTTAGGCAAATCCCATAGAAAAGACTGGAGTCGCAGTAAGGAAGTGAGCGGTAGACCCTTTCCTGGCTGACTCTAAATACCAGCGGGCAGTAAAAAGCAGCGTTAGGACCCCTTAACGTTGCTTTTGACGCAGAACTCTAAATCTAGCCGTGAGTTTTTTTACTGCCACAAGATTCAATTTCCATTTTCCCACAATGGCACCTTGAACTACCAATAATAGACATTAATCACTGAAAACTGTTAAACCGTAAAGGGTTAATGGAGTCCATGTGCGTGTTTTGCAGTTGGATGGAGAAATGATTCTTATAAGTGCTCAATTGTTATTTTGTATTATTATTTCTATTGAAAAGAAAATTTACAATCACATCTGTCAAAAAATAAACAAAGCCAGCTCTTATGCAATTATCTAGCGACTTAATTTAGTGACATTTATCCATATTATTTGCCTTTAAAAGGACACTAAATTAAAAAAATAAACTTTCATGATTCAAACAGAGTATGCAGTTTTAAGAGACTTTCCAACTGACTTTCATTATCAAATAAACACAGTCTTTTTATATGCACATTGTATGAGGCATAAGCTCCTAATGAGCATGTGTTCATGAGTTCACAGTGTATACATACATATGAGTCTGTGATTGGCTGTTGGCTGTCACTAGGGATGGGAGAATGTTTCACAATATTCAAAAAATTTAATTAATTGTAACACAATTCGTAAGTTCGTTTTGAATTTTGAATACTTGTACAACATTCTAATATTTGTTTAATGTAATAGTATTTCTTATGCTGTCTTTAAATGCAATATTCGATTTTAATTTTTCTAATAATTCGATTCGAATTATGCAATATTAAAATTTGAAAATTTCAAATTGATATATTTTTAATAGCATTTATAATGTTCTCTTTAAATGTAATGTTCAAATTATGCAATATATGAAATAAAAACATTCAAATTGATATATTTGTATCTTTTACGTATAAATTTACTAAATTCACTACCACATGAACTATTGAACTTCTGAATAGTATTTGTAAAATCGAATGTTAAATTTGACATTTTGAATCTGGATATTCTATCAAATTATGAACATTCAAAAACCAGAAATAAATGCGATTACCACATTTTAAAGTATTTTAATTCTTATTAACATTCTATTGTCCAAAACGAATGTCCACAGGACTGTTAATTCTACCAAACGAATTACACTTTCAGCACATTTACCAATCCATAGTTGTCACATGATACAGGGGCCAGGAAATTTACGTAAATGTTGTAATTTTTTAGAAAAAATGTGCTGCTTATTTAAAATTCAGAGCAAGTGCTATTGCATAGTATTATTATTATGCACATGCTAATTATGCAATTTTACTTTATTTTATGGTCCTTTAATATCAAGTCTAATTTTTTCTAGATTGTTAATGTAGATTCCCAATTTCCTGAAGAAATTTTTAATGCTATTGTTTTAATTAGGTTGTATGTCATTATGTTCAATTAGAAACATCTAACCTTCTAACCTTATTTTTCAATTCTGAAATTGTTGGTTCTTTGTGTAATTTCCAATATTTTAGTATCATACCTCTCTACCCACTACTAGAGAATGACTGTGTTCAGGAATCCTGTAACTTTATTCAAATCTTCATAAACTATTAAAGAAAATTATCTGCATCACTGTAAATGTAAGTTTTTTTAATCAGTTTGCTAGACCAAACGTTAATTTTGCCGCAACATTTCTATAATAATGGATAGTTCCTAAAAAAATGCATCTATAACACTTTATTTTGTTCTCATTCCAATCCCATCTAGAAAAAAAGTTTGGTGTTAGATATATCTGATATACCACTTTAACCTTTTAACTGCTGAGCCATTTCCACCCCTATGCTAAGCTGTTTTGCAATTTTTAGATGCTGCTTATATTTAGACCCTACTGTAGGTCATATTTTAGTGAGAAACCCACATATTAATTTATATATCTTTTTTTCAGGAAATTCAGCAGATTCCAACTATACCATTATTTTATGTATCTGCCATGACTTGTAAGAAAACTGCAACAAAAAATGTGAAAAAAATGCATTTTTTATTTACACAAGGTTATAAATAAGAGTGTGAGTGTGCTTTCCCCCCTAAACTCCATAGTAAAAGAAGGCATTATCCTCATGTAAATATGCACCTTTCAGTATAGCTTTGTAACTTTGTTCTCCACAAAAGGTCTCCAAAGATCCTCTGTGCAAATACATTTCTAATTTATTCATGCCAGGTGATCACTATTACCACAGTTATCACCTGACTATTAAAACTTATATAGGGGCTTTATTTTTAAGAATGGCTTAGGGGGCTTTAAAACAAGATGTCTGGGAGGTCTCTGGTCTTTTTGGTGGCCTGTTATAAGGGTATATCTGTTAAGTGCATTAAAACTAGTGTATTTTTTTAAGTGTTTAAACATTAACCCCCAAGACACATGTTTTTGTGAATGAGAAGGTACTTAGCTTTCAAACAGTGGGTCTCTTGGGGTTTCTAGGGCTTAAGGGAGCAAACATCATAGGGTTTAAATACAACCCCTTCATCCAGCTCGCTTAAGCCTTGGTGTCTTTCCCAGAACTTTCAGGTTTCTGAGGTTTTGATGATGAAGCTCTAGACCACCAGGGGCAGGGATGCGGGGTAAGTGCTGGGAAGGCTGTGATAAGCTCCGAAATACATTGTGGGATGATGTGTCGTCATTTGTGCTGAAAGGGACACAACCCAATTTTTTTAATTTGTGTTTCAGATAGAGCATGCAATTTTAAGCAACTTTCTAATTTACTCCTATTATCAAATTTTCTTCATTTTTGTGGTATCTTTATTTGAAATGCAAGAATGTAAGTTTAGATGCCGGCCCATTTTTGGTAAACAACCTGGGTTGTTCTTGCTGATTGGTGGATAAATTCATCCACCAATAAAAAAGTGCTGTCCACAGTTATGAACAAAAAAAAAAGCTTAGATGTCTTCTTTTTCAAATAAAGATAGCAAGAGAATGAAGAAAAATTGATAATAGGAGTAAATTAGAAAGTTGCTTAAAATTACATGCTCTATCTGAATTATGAAAGAAAAAATTTGGGTTCAGTGTCCCTTTAAGGGGACACAAAATTCAAAATTGATCTTTCATGATTGAGACACAGCATGCAATTGTAAGAGACTTTCTATTTTACTTTAATTATCAAATTTTGCACAGTCTTCTTATATACACACTTTTTGAGACACCAGTTCCTACTGAGCATGTGCACAAGTTCACAGAGGTATACATATACTACTCTGTTATTGGCTGTTGGTTGTCACATGATACAGGGGGCTGGAAATAGGGGAAACAATTAATTTGTCAGAATAAAAAAAAATACTGCTTATTTGAAATTCAGAGTACGTGTATTACATTGTCTTTTTATTTTGAAATTATGTTGTATTTAATGGTCCTTAAAGAAGTTAAGATGGTCAGGGGTTAGATATACCTGACGTACTTTAAGATATTGTTCCTTTTTTGCTATTGATGCTCTCTCTACTCTATGAATACTCTGTGAAATTAAATGTCTGTTCATAGTATCAAGTTCTAAGAGACCCCCATTTGTGTTTTACAAATTTACTATTACTTTCTTCTTGTAATTTCAAGAAGGGTCTGAATATATTAGATACAGAAAAAATATTTAGCTTGAAAAGAACACAAATATTAATAATTCATTTCTAGTACCAATCTGCACCTTGCAGTTTGATTAATTTGTTGCCATAGAAAAATATTTGAAATCTCGAATTCTCTTTTATATAACTCAAAGATTGAAACCGTTTATTTTCTCCGTTGATTAATTGATTTACATATTGCTGTTCTACTTTATTTCAGTTGATGAATATTTGTGAATATAAACCCTCTATAAACTCAAGATTGCATAGGTAAAAAAGGGGAATAAGTGAAGTTTATCTTGAATATATTACATGCTTTTTGCCAAGCAATAATTGTGTCTTTAAAAGTTTTGTTTAATAATTTTTAGTATATTCCTTTTTTTTAATATCTGGGGGGGGATTTGAAGCTGTATGGTGTGACAATGGACTAGATTACAAGTGGGGTGTTAACGTTAGCAGGTGCGGGATATTGCAATATGGTGACCACGCTAACTTGCACGCATATTACACGTTTTTGGGTTAAAAGGTATATGGTATATGACAAGGTGTTTGAATGGAAAGTTGGAAAGGGCTATATTGTGTGTTTAAGTATTATATATATATATATATATATATATATATATATATATATATACAACTATGGGGGGAAAATTAAGAGTCCACTGCAAAATTATCAGTTTCTCTGGTTTTACTACTACTGACAACATTTTCTGCCAAATTCCAAATAATGATATTGTCATTTAAAACATTTATTTGCAGAAAATGACAACTGGTCAAAATAACAAAAAAGCAGAGTTGCAGAGTTTTCATACCTCGACTAATGCAAAGAAAACAAGTTTATATTCATGTTTAAACAACACAATACTAATGTTTTAACTTAGCAAGAGTTCAGAAATTAATATTTGGTGGAATAACCCTGATTTTCAATCGCAGATTAGCTTTGTTTGATGACTTGTGACCATCCATCTTCCTCTTGATCATATTTCAGAGGTTTTCAATAGGATTCAGGTCTGGAGATTGGGCTGGCCATGACAGGGTCTTGATCTGCTGGTCCTCCATCCACACCTTGATTGACCTGGCTGTGTGGTCTGGAGCAGTGTTTCTCAACCGTGGTCCTCAAGTACCCCCAACGGACCATGTTTTCATCATAGCTGAACTAGAGCACAGGTGAAATAATCAGCTGATGGGTGAGAGCAGGTAAGTAAATATAGCTACTGTGTCACGCCACTCTGTCTCAGCAATGGCTCGGCGTTCTCCTTACATGGCCGTTGCCATGGTTGCGACGTTTTTTGTGGCGATTATGTCATTGTCGCATGCCGTCTCCTTCCTCTGATGCTGCTCACTGGACTGCTGGCATGAACCTGCCCCTATGTAAGTCTTACCTCACTTCCTATACATTGCCCAAGTATAGGTTGTACTTTCTATTCCTGGGTGCTGTTTATTCTACTGTATATTTGATTGCCTATATGCTACTGAACTCTGCTTGCCTCTGACCTCGCTCCTGTTTAACCCCTGAACTGCTGACTGCTGGATTGTCTTTCTGCTGCTGAACTCTGCTTGTCTCTGATTACTCTCTGCTAAACCCTTGGTACTGTGAAGGACTGGACTGTCTGCCTGGTATTGACCTCTGTCTTATTGTTGCTGAACTCTGTCTCTGACCACTCTTCTGATTGACCCCTGAACTGCTGTTACTGTGGATTGCCTCTTTGTTGCCGAACCCTGCTTGCCTGACTACTCTCCAGTTATCCCCTGTAGTGCTGTGAAGGATTGCCCTCTCTACTGTGAGTACTGTTTACCTCATTTGCTTATCTGTTCTCTTGCCCTGGGATATTTCCTTATCTTTCCACTTGACACCGGGATAAGAAGACTACTGGCCAAGTTTGGTCTGATAGGGAAATATCCCACGAGCATTACATTATACTTGGGCCATGGACCCAAATGAGGTAGCAAGAGCAATCTCTCTTCAGGGAGAAATGCTGGGAACCCATACCACACAACTGCAAAGTCTGGATTCTAAATTAGAGACTATTACCGCTATGCTCTCTTCACTTGTTGCAGAGAAAAACACTGCTTCTGCTGCCACACAGCCTGCCCCTGTTGCTAGAACCGCAACCGCCTCCCCTGCTTCTGGCAGCATACACCGGATACCATTGCCTGACAAGTATGATGGCACTACCGACTGTAGGGGATTTCTCAACCAGTGCAGACTGCATTTCCTCAATGACCCCCATACCTTTCAGTCCCATAAGTCAAAGGTCACCTTTATTATTTTCTTATTGAAGGATAAGGCCCTAGCCTGGGTCTCTCCCCTATTGGAACAAAGTGCTCAACTCCTGAATGATGCTAATAACTTCATTTCTGCACTGTCTTCCATGTTTGGGACCCCTGGTCGCATTTCTGCTACAGAATGCTCTCTTTTGGATCTCCGCCAGAGTAATAGATCATCGGCACAATATGCCATTGAGCTTCCCACCTTGGCACATGAGACAAGTTGGGATTGCAGTGCTCTCAGGGTGGCTTTCCGGAGGGGTCTACATGAACGCATCAAGGTTGAGCTCACTTATTGTGATGTTCCATCTACCCTGGATGAATTTATAGAGCTTTGTATCAGTCTGGATTCTCACTTTCAGGAGCGACAAGCTGAGAGAGAGAACTCGCAGAGTCCTGCCTTCTCGTCCTCCTACATGTCCACCCACTAGACTGTCCTCTAACCCTCCTGCAACTCCAGTTGCCTCTGAGGAGGAACCCATGGATCTCTCTTCCCTAAAGTCCTCTGAATCTGAAAGACAGAGAAGAAGGAGGTTCAGACTGTGCTTCTATTGTGGTTCCAATTCACACCAACTTAAGAATGTAATATACTGCCGGGAAAAGCCAACACTTAAATAAAAGTAGGGTACCTCTAAGCATGGCTACCTCTAATTCCCCTCACTCTTCTCGGATCCTGGTACCTATTACTCTTACCTTTCTCCAGAACTCTGTCCACACACAGGCCTTTGTTGATTATGGGGCAGCCGGCAATTTCCTAGATCACCGCTTCATGATTCACGCAGTTTTACCTCTTCTCCCGAAAAGGCAATATCTCAAAATAACCACTCTGGACGGCACACCCCTTGGATCAGGTTTAATTCATTTAGAATCAGCACCCTTTACCCTTTACCATGACTGTGGGAGTCTTGCATTCTGAACAGTTGCAATTCAATGTCATTCCTTCTCCTGCTCAGTCAGTTGTCCTTGGTCTTCCTTGGCTACACAAACACAATCCTCAATTCGACTGGACTGAGGGGCAGTTTGCCTCCTGGGGTAAATCCTGTTTTTACTCCTGCCTGGCTAAGGTTGTTCCAATACATCACATCCCTTTTGCCAGCCTTCTGACTCCTTCTACCCTTCCTTCAGTATATGCAGAATTTATGGACGTGTTTGAAAAGAAGCAGCCGATGTACTGCCACCTCACCGCCTTTACGACTGCAAAATTGACCTGTTTCCTGGAGCCCCACTTCCTAAAGGTAGGACGTATCTGCTGTCCAAGGCTGAGACCAAAGCCATGGAGGAGTATGTCCAAGAAAACTTAGCTAAAGGCTTTATTCGCCCTTCCTCCTCTCCTGTTGGGGCTGGTTTCTTTTTTGTCGGTGAGACCGTGCATTGACTACAGAGTCCTAAACAACATTACTATTAAGAACTGCTATCCTATTCCCCTGATCACTAAATTATATGACTCACTCCAAAATGCTTGTTACTTCACAAAACTAGATCTTCGTGGGGCATACAATCTCATTCGTATCTTCCCCGGACACGAGATTGGTGCATTATGAGTATTTAGTAACGCCCCTCCTGTCTTTCAAGCTTTTCTTAATGATGTCTTCCATGACTTCATTAATCGCACTGTCATTGTCTATTTGGATGACATCCTCATATTCTCCACCAACTTGGAGAAGTATCATGAGCATGTAAAGCAGGTACTCCTTCTTCTCAGAAACAATTCTCTGGTAGCCAAGTTGAAGAAATGTGAATTCGATCAAGTGCAGATTCAGTTCCTTGGCTATGTCATCAATAAATAGGGTTTTGCCATGGATCCAACAAAGCTAAATGCAGTTCTGGAATGGCCTCAACCCACTACATTGAAAGAACTACAGAGATTCTTGGGGTTTTCTAGCTACTATCGCAAGTTTATAAAGAACTTCTCCAGAATAGTTGCACCACTCACTGATCTGACTAAATGAAACAGAGACTGCAGAAATTGCCCTCCAGTAGCTGTGGAAGCCTTTTATCATCTGAAATATACCTTTTGTACTGCTCCTGTATTACGACATCCTGACCCTAATCTACAATTCACCTTAGAGGTTGATGCCTTTGAAATAGGAGCTGGTGCAGTCTTAACCCAAAGAGACCCTTCAACCTCCAAAATGCATCCAGTAGCCTTTTCTCTAAATGATTTTCTCCTGCAGAGTGGAATTATGATGTGGGAAATCGTGAACTCCTAGCCATCAAGATGGCCCTTACTGAATGGCATCACTGCCAATCTCATCCACATTCTCACGGATCACAAGAACCTGACATACTTAGAGACTGCTCATCGACTCAATCCTCAACAGGCCAGGTGGGCCTTATTCTTTTCTCGTTTTAACTTCATAGTCCCTTATCTTCCTGGTACGAAAAACAAGAAGGCTGATGCAGTTTCCCGTCAGTTTCCACAATCTAGTGATTACATTGAAGTTACTACCGAATACGTCATTCCTCCCTCTTGTGTGGCTGCTCAGCTTAACACCTCTCTTCTTAAAAGACTGCAACGTGCTCAGTCAAGAAAACCTCTGGAAGCCCCTGCGGCACCTGAGATCATTTTTGTACCTCCCGTTCTACGCACTCCTGTGCTATCCTGGGCTCATGATAGCAAACTATCAGGTCATCTCAGCTTGACAAGAACCCTAAAACTCCTTTCCCAACATGCTTGGTGGCCTACCATGAAGTCTGACTCTCAGGAGTATGTTAGGACCTGTCTGATTTGTGCTGCTAATAGGACTCCCAATCCTTGCCTCATGGTTTATTGCAACCATTGTCCATTCCCAAACAACCTTGGACAGACATAATCATGGACTTTGTTGTGGATCTCCCACCTTCTGACCATCATACGTTTATCTTGGTTGTGGTGGATTATTTCTCCAGACTTGCTCATTTATACCATTAACCAAGCTACTGTTGACTCTTTTTCTTTTACATGGGGTTCAACTTCATGGTATTCCTGTTAATATTGTTTCTGACAGAGGTCCTCAATTCATCTCTACTTTTTGGAGGGCTTTTAGCAAGTTGATTGGAACCACTGTTTGTTTGTCTTCTGGCTACCATCCTCTAACTAATGGGCTAACGGAGAGAACTAATTAGGATCTTGAAGCCTATCTCAGAGCCTATGTCAATTTGATACATACCAATTGGTCAGGATTGTTGCCCCTAGCCAAGTTGGCAAAGAACACTCACTGGCACGCTTCTTTACGATGTTTCGCCATTTCAAGCTGCAGCAGGATATCAGCCTCGTGTCTATCCTCTTTCCACACAGTCTACAGGAGTCCCTGCTGCAGAACATCACTGTATTGACCTTACTACCCATTGGCAACGTATTCACTCTCAGTTACGTTCCGCTGTCTCCAGATACAAGAAGTTTGCCGATCATCATCGAGCTACTGTTTGTGCTTTTTCAGTAGGTGAACGTGTCTGGGTCTCTACCCGACATGTTAATTTACATCAACCCTGTCATAAGTTAGGACCTAGGTATATCGGCCCTTACAAGGTCCTCAAAAGACTTTCTCCTGTTGCCTACAAAGTGGCTTTACCCAGAACTCTGCGCATACACCCAGTCTTTCACATATCACTGCTGAAGCCTTACATCATGAACAGATTTACTCAACTCAGACCTTCTCCGTTATTAATTCATGGAGAACCTGAGTATGAGGTCGCTAAAATCCTGGACTCCAGATTCAGGCGTAGGCAACTACAATACCTAGTGCACTGGAAGGGTTACTCCGTGGCGGATCATTCCTTGATTTCAGCCTGTGATGTTCATGCTCCATCTTTGGTCTCCAGGTTTCATGCTACTTATCCCTCCAAGCCAACTTTGGGTCCCTGAGGTACCCTTTAAGAAGGGGGCTATGTCATGCCGCTCTGTCTCAGCAACGGCTCGGTCTTCTCCTTCCATGGCCGTTGCCATGATTGTGGCAGTTGTTGTGGCGATAATGTCATTTCCACATGTTGTCTCCTTCCTCTGATGCCGCTCACCGGTCTGCTGGCACAAACCTGCCCCTATGTAAGTCTCACTTCCTATACATTGCCCATGTATATGTTGTACTTTGTATTCCTGGGTGCTGTTTATTCTACTGTATATTTGATTGCCTATATGCTGCTTAACTCTGCTTGCCTCTGACCTCCCTCCTGTTTAACCCCTGAACTGCTGACTTCTTGATTGTCTTTCTGCTGCTGAACTCTGCTTGTATCTGATTACTTTCTGCTTAAACCCTTGGTATTGTGAATGATTGGACTGTCTGCCTGGTATTGACCTCTGTCTTGTTGTTGCTAAACTCTGCCTGTCTCTGACCACCCTTCTGATTGACCCCTGATGTCCTGCTGGAAAAAACAATCCTCAGAGTTGGGGAATATTGTCAGAGCAGAAGAAAGCAAGTTTTATTTCAGGAAAACCTGGTACGTGGTTTAATTAATAAGTCCTTGACAAAGATAAATCTTCCTGATTCCAAGTCTTCTCTGATTTATCCAATTTTCAGCTTTGCCTAACACATCTAATGGTAAGACAAAGGCCTGGAGAGGCCTACAAGCCACAGTGTCTGGCACCAACTGTGAAATTTGGTGGTGGATCTGTGATGATCTGGAATCGGGCAGATTTATCTTTTTATTTGGAATTTGGGAGAAATGTTGTCAGTAGTATATAGAGTAAAACAAAAATGTTCATTTTACTCAAATACATTCCTATGAATAGTAAAACCATAGAAACTGATAATTTTCTAATGGTCTCTTATTTTTTTCCAAAGATATATATATCTATATCTATCTATCTATATGTATATATATATATTCAATGTAAATATTTGCATAGGAAATTAGTACATCTAAGCAAGTATCCCCGCCTGCTTTCCCCCAGAAATTCTTAATATGCAATGTTTCCAATGCACAAGAGAATTGTGGGTAAGATATGCAAATTAGGTATGCAAATTCTCAGTTTTTTTGCTTCAAAAATACTGTTTTAACACAGCGATCCTTTTAAACAGGAATATGACAGCAAACCAGAAATCACTCACTAGACAAGCCTGTTTCGTTCTTTTTAGAACTCATCAGTAGGAGATAGATTTCTGATTGCTGCATTGGAAAAGCTATTTTCATGGTTAAACTAAAATTCATTAAAATTATGGGGGGGGGGAGATAAAAAACTGAAATTAAAATCCTCCATGTCTCAAAATTAAATCAATGTAAATATTTGCATAGGAAATTAGTACATCTAAGCAAGTATCCCCGCTTGCTTTCCCATATGTATATATATATATATATATATATATATATATATATATATATATATATATATATATAAAACACAAAAAACCCAGCACTCACTAGCAGATTCACAGCAATGTTTAAAAGCAAAACATTGCTGTGAATCTGCTAGTGAGTGCTGGGTTTTTTGTGTTTTGTGTTAATGTTTGTAATGCTCCCCTGCGGACCTGACACCCAGGTTGCTCGGGGGTTAACTGCCTGGGTTGCTGGGAAGTTTGCAGCTGTCTGTCAGTATGCAGGGCTGTGGAGTTAACAGTGGCTTAGGATGTGTACCCAGTCCAGTCTGTGAGTGCGGTCCATTCCTGTGTTTTATATATATATATATATATATATATATATATATATATATATATATATATATATATATATACAGGGCTCAAAATTTTAAGTCCTAAGCTACTAGTCAGGCCAAAATGTTACCTTCCACTGATTCCACCTATCACCTGCCCACACCACACCCACTACCCATCTTTCCATATGTTTAACAATTGTGATACACCTTATTGTGCATTAATTTTAATTTTTTTATTTTAATCCATAACAATATAAGTCCTTTTAATACAATTATTAAGCTGGCTAGTTGGCATAGTGTATAGACAGCATTTATCTCCCTCTCACATGATGCAACGTTGTATAAACCAGGGCAGGTTCAATAAAAGACAGCAAGGACATGAATCGAATCTGTTTAGTGTCCAGTTTCCTTTTATTAATTTTGCATGGGTTTTCACCTATACAACCATTGGAGGTCTTTAGCTTGATACCACCTATACTGATCCTGTCAATACTGCAGTATTTGCAGTGGGGGTAGAAAAAAAAGGGTCACTGCAGCTACTCTAAATACAAAAAACTCATCAGCTACTTGCCTGAGCAAATTATCCATTTAAAGGGATACTAAACCCAAATGTTTCTTTCATGATTCAGATTTTAAGCAACTTTTTAATTTTATTCCTATTATCAATTTTTCTTCATTCTCTTGCTATCTTTATTTGAAAAAGCAGGAATGTAAAGCTTAAGAACAGGCCCATTTTTGGTTCAGAACCCTGGATAGCATTTGCTGATTGGTGGGTACATTTAGCCAGCAATCAGCAGGTGCTACCCAGGTGCTGAACCGAAAATGGGCCGGCTTAAGCTTACAGATAGCAAAGGGGTGTATGTTTGTTGATTAAACAAATTTTTAAACCAGATTTGCGATCAAAAGCATGTCTGTTCTTGAGTGTGACTTAAACACGTGTAGTTTTTTATCAGGATTACTATTTCTCCAAATTATAATTAGTTTGAGATTTTTCAATATTGCTCTAAATAATGTAGTTTCTTTAAACTTTGGCACTTTACTGCTATCTACTCTTAGGGACCAATTTCTCAAGTGTCTGGCGGACATGATCCGCTGTAGCAAATCATGTCCGCCAGACATCGATAAATGCCGACAGCATACGCTGTTGGCATTTATCATTGCACAAGCAGTTCTAGTGAACTGCTTGTGCAGTGCCGTCCCCTGCAGATTCACGGCCAATCGGGCGCTAGCAGGAAGTATCAATTAACCCGATCGTATGAGATGGGGCGGATTGATGTCCTCCGCCTCAGAGGAGTCGTACGAGTTAAGGACAGCTGTCTTATGACCGCTGCTTCCTAACCCCTTAATGACCAGCGACGTACCCTGTATGTCGCTGGCCTTTTTTTGGGACTTGATTGTTTTATATCGTGGTCTTGCCACCAGCGTTGAGACTGCTCTATTCCACAAAGCCTGCTGGAGGGAGGGAATTAATAGCGTGTTCTTGCTAGACTTGTGCTATTATGTCCTGAAAAAACCCTTAACGACCAGTGACATATAGGGTACATTGTGGTCATTAAGGGGTTAACTCCTGTTTCCAGCGAGCCTGAAGGCTCACATGGCAACAGGTGCATTAGGCACAATACAGGCCATAATAAATTGTCCCCTGTGAGATCTATTTATGGTATTTGTACCATATTAAAATCCCCTCCATGAATAAGATTCTTATCCATATATTCAACCAATCTGGCTTGAATTAGGTCCCAAAATGTTCTCACAAAAAATTCTCCTTCAATTTTCACCTCTAATATAATGAATCTACCTTCTTCATCCAATATTCTCTTCTTTTTTTTTATGAAATCGTTTTTATTGAAAAATTACAAAGTATTACAGTACAATCATATATATAAATAACAAAAGAGTCAAAAGTCATGTTCCCAAATCAACCTGCTGTCAAATGCTATATCACTATAACATCAGATAACGCTCTATATATTCACAAATCTCCCATTATTGACAAATCATCACATAGTTTCTATAATTGCTCCCCTTCTAGTGCTACTCCTCACTTCTTCATAATACATTGAGGCCTATCTATCAAGCCGTCAACTTTCTTGCATTCAACTGCACCAATACGCTCCCCTAACATCACCTAACATTGCGGCCGCGAACCTGAATACGATCTCCAAAAAAAAGTACAAATCCCCCCCAACATTAAAACCCACCATCCACACAACCAACCCTACTCTAAAACCCACCCAATACCCCCTTAAAAAAACCTAACACTAACCCTTTGAAGATCACCTTACCGGGAGAAGTCTTCATCCAACCGGGCTGAGGTCCTCAACGAAGCCGAGAGAAGTCTTCATCCAAGCTGGGCGAAGTTGTCCTCCAGACGGGCAGAAGTCTTCATCCAGATGGCATCTTCTATCTTCATCCATCTGGCACGGAGCAGGTCCATTTTCAAGACATCCGACGCGGAGCATCCTCTTCAATCGATGGCTAACACAGAATGAAGGTACCTTTAAGTGACATCATCCAAGATGGCATCCCTTCAATTCCGATTGGCTGATAGAATTCTATCAGCCAATCGGAATTAAGGTAGAAAAAATCCTATTGGCTGATGCAATCAGCCAATAGGATTGAAGTTCAATCCTATTGGCTGATCCAATCATCCAATAGGATTGAGCTCACATTCTATTGGCTGATTGGATCAGCCAAAAGGATTGAACTTCAATCCTATTGGCTGATTGCATCAGCCAATAGGAATTTTTCTACCTTAATTCCAATTGGCTGATAGAATTCTATCAGCCAATCGGAATTGAAGGGAAGCCATCTTGGATGACGTCACTTAAAGGTAACTTCATTCTGCGTTAGCCATCGATTGAAGAGGATGCTCCGCGATGGATGTCTTGAAGATGGACCCGCTCTGCGCCGGATGGATGAAGATAGAAGATGCCGTCTGGATGAAGACTTCTGCCCCTCTGGAGGACCACTTCGCCCTGCTTGGATGAAGACTTCTCCCGGCTTCGTTGAGGACTTCGGCCCTGTTGGATGAAGACTTCTCCCAAGGGGTTAGTGTTAGGTTTTTTTAAGGGGGTATTGGGTGGGTTTTAGAGTAGGGTTGGTTGTGTGGGTGGTGGGTTTTAATGTTGGGGGGGATTTGTAATTTTTTTTACAGGTAAAAGAGCTGATTACTTTGGGGCAATGCCCTGCAAAAGGCCCTTTTAAGGGCTATTTGTAATTTAGTGTAGGGTAGGGCTTTTTTTATTTTTTGGGGGCGTTTTTATTTTGTTAGGGGGATTAGATTAGGTGTAATTGGTTTAAAAATCTTGTAATTTGTTTATTATTTTCTGTAATTTAGTGGGGGGGTTTGTACTTTAGATAATTTAATTTAATTGTATTTAATTGTATTTAATTTAGGGAAATAATTTAATTGTAGTGTAGTGTTAGGTGTAATTGTAACTTAGGTTAGGTTTTATTTTACAGGTACTTTTTTATTTATTTTTTAACTAGGTAGTTATTAAATAGTTAATAACTATTTAATAACTATTGTACCTAGTTAAAATAAATACAAACTTGCCTGTAAAATAAAAATAAACCCTAAGCTAGATACAATGTAACTATTAGTTATATTGTAGCTAGCTTAGGGTTTATTTTATAGGTAAGTATTTAGTTTTAAATAGGAATAATGTAGTTAATGATAGTAATTTTATTAATATTTATTTAAATTATATTTAAGTTAGGGGGTGTTAGGGTTAGACTTAGGTTTAGGGGTTAATAACTTTAATATAGTGGCGGCGACGTTGGGGGTGGCAGATTAGGGGTTAATAAATGTAGGTAGGTGGCGTCGATGTTAGGGCCGGCAGATTAGGGGTTAATAATATTTAACTAATGTTTGTGATGCTGGAGTGTGGCGGTTTAGGGGGTTAATATATTTATTATAGTGGCGGCGATGTCCGGTTCGGCAGATTAGGGGTTAAAAAATGTATTTTAGTGTTTGCGATGTGGGGGGCCTCGGTTTAGGGGTTAATAGGTAGTTTATGGGTGTTAGTGTACTTTTTAGCACTTTAGTTAAGAGTTTTATGCTACGGCGTTATAGTGTAAAACTCTTAACTACTGACTTTAAAATGCGGTACCAGTGTTGACAGGAGAGGGTCTACCGCTCACTTTTTGGCAGACTCATAATACCGGCGCTATGCAAGTCCCATTGAAAAAATAGGGGGCGCGATCCCATATACGGCGCAGGTTTCGGCGCAAGCGTGGGAACCCGCGTCACCCGTAATTTCACCTCGCACATCGGGGTATTACATATACTGCGCCGTTAGATGCTAAACTGGCGTAAGTAGGACAAACTGGCGATCTTCTGAAATGTGCGCAAATACACATTTTAGTCGTCGCAAGTAACTTACGCCAGTATTTTATCCACGGAAAGTGTCAATAAAGAGTAGTTTTATGCAAATTAGGCTAACACTCGTAAAAATTAACCACAATTTCATATAAAAATGCGACACGGAATTATGCTATTCAAAATTCATATATAAACCGATATATAAAGAGATGAAGGTAATACAATTATGATTTCCCATTGTTCTCTCCTCCAAGTATTGTTGATTGTTTTGAGAAGAAATTTAAACTAAATAAGCAAGTATATGTCCACAATGTGATAAAGTACCTACAAGCTCAATCCATTTGATTATGTTGTGGCTTCAAACTATTTCAAATACACAAATAAACCTTAAAAAAACAATATCATAGTATACTGTCCCTTTAACCTTGAGATGCTCCTTAAATGTATGTGTTTGTTAAGGCTTCCCGGGAGTTATGTTGCTTTTTTAGTCAGTGCAAGGGTTGCTGAGCCTGCAATATGTGGTGAGATGAGAATGGAGTAGATTTTCTGAATTCTGTGCGCGTCCTTACGCTGTATATTGGATACCAAATTGCGCGTCTGTTCTATATTAGTCTATGGGTAAAAAAAATACATCCGAAGGGTGAAATATACGCGTGTAACTTGTATGCTACGCCTTATATGTAATACCAAACTCTTATTCATATGTAATGGAGGCCAGGATATGCAATTTACGTAAGTGGATTTGCGGTATTTCCAAGTCTGGCCAAAAAAGTGAGCGGTACACCTGTACCTTCAAGACTCGTAATACCAGCGGGCGTTAAAAAGCAGAGTTGGGACCGGCCAACGCTGCTTTCTAAGCCCAGAGCCGGTGCTAGGATTTTTGGCCACACAGGCGAGGATAAATTTTGCGCCCCCCCCCCAAGTACATACCAAAGTACATACCCATTTTTTTTTTTTACAAAATGTTACAAGTATGTATTTAAAAAAAATATATATACACACACACTAATATATATATATATACACACACATACATACACTATATATATATATATATATATATATATATATATATATATACACACACTATATATATATATATATATATATATATATACACACATATATATATATATATATATATATATATACACACACACATATATATATATATATATATACATATACATATATATATACATATATATATATATACATACATTATATTTTCATGCAGGTATTGATATTTAGGGTAAGACATCCTAAGGCTTAACATTAGGGCATAGAGGGTTAGGATTAGCATCAGGGTAGGTTAGTCTGTGGCTTCACTGCTAAACACTAACACTATCTATTGACAAAAAAAAAATCTCTGCTTAGGCTGCCATTGCAAGAAACCCGGTTAGGTACTCACAGTCAGTGCAGTGGTCACAGAGCAGAGGAGAGCCGAGCGGTTGAGGACTGGAGGGAGCGCCAGAGCGGGCTGACACTGTCACACACAGCAGGCACGCAATACCTCCTGTCTTCTTGAGCAAGAGCCAAGAGGGATAAGTGGTGGGTCACATAAGTTACTTGACAGAGTCAGAGGCCCGCCGCCTGCGCTTTAGGGACCGGATGGAGCCTGGAGGAGGAGGCGGAGCTTATCGGTAGCTTACCGGTGTTCTGTGAAGGGACCTAACTTTGTAAAACCGGCACTGTGCCACTGACTACTTTGGACTGGCACCTAAGAGGCTGGAAATGGTGCTGCACTGCAGTGCTGCATGCTGGGAGAAGGGACTCGGGAGTCCTAAGTAGCGGATCTGATATTTAAAAAATAAATAAATATATAAAACACTGGCTCTGTCAGCTCTTAGTCTGATTTGCGAAATTGCGCCCCACTGATAGTGCGCCCTAAGGCGATTGCCTAACTTGCCTATATGCAAGCGCCGGCCCTGTCTAAGCCTAACGCACAACTCGTAATCTAGCTGTTAGTTTTTCACTTTCCTGCCTTTTTAGATGTTTCTTGTAGAAACTCAATATCCTCTTTAATTTGTTCCAGGATAGCTTTTCACTTGATTGGTGGGGTAAGCACTCCTATGTTCCAGGAACCAAGTCTCCAAATCATATCTACAATAAAATAGGAAATAGGAAAAAATTATGGAGCATTAGATATTTTTGGACATGAGAGGAGGGGGGGAATAAACAAATATAACCCATAACATCAATAAACATATAAAAAAAAAACTTCAAGTAAGTTGACAACTGATTACTCATTCTAAATTAAATTCTAGGACTTGCCTTTACTGTCCATACCTTTATCCTTTCTATTTATCTCAAACATCAGATATATAGATTTAAGCCAAGTCTCATAAAATAAAATATTAGCACGACTATTTTTTATATTACTTGCCTTCCCCTTCCAGGATATCCTCTGCCCTCATTAATGGTGTCAAATATTCTAATCCCCTCTTTGGTCTTCAGGCTAATTTTTACTGGATATATTCTTCTAGCTATCCTTTCTTCTTTAACCCACCTGACTACAAAAAGGGACAAGAAGTTATTTTTTCTACTAGTGCAATTTGGATTGCAAACTGTTTAACCTATTCATATAGGATCAGCACTCTAACATGACTTGCTGGAGCCTTAGTCAACTCTTGATCATATATTATTATTAAACTCATCTTAAGCTTTAGAATACATTTATTTATTTATTTATTTATTATGTTTTAAAATATTTTATTGAAGCTTTGTACTGATACATTAGAAACTCAAAACAATAACGTGTTGACATCTCAATGAATATTCATCTAGATTATTTCACAGATATAAAAAGCTTATTACAATGATTTTCAACAAACTGAACTTGGTCATTTAGAACAAAAAAAATAAAAAGCAGATTCTTGACTCCTGAAAGGAGCAATCATATATAAAGACACTAGTGTTAACTAATATGTGACAACATGTAAAATCATCATAAAGCACTTATATAAATTATTGAGTAAAAAAACAAAAACAAAAAAAACCTAGTTGTTGTATTCAGTACAAAGTACGAAAATTGAGGATAATAACAAGGCTAAAGAATCAGAACATATAACACCACTAAGCTTGCATGCATTATCCAACAGACAAGAAGTAACAAAAGAAAAAGCAGAAATTTAAGAAGGAAAAAAAATGAAAATAATTTCGACTTTAAATAATTTAAACATCATAAGATTATAGTAAAAAGTGGATTATGTTCTAGTCCCTATTATACAAAAACACAAAATAGAAAGAAAATCTGTACAGGGGGAAAAGATGCCAATCTACATGCACTGGGCTAGGTTATAAAGGGAAGAGAGAGGGGGGAGAGAGAAAAAAAAGGGGAAAATAGGTTTAGATCATTTTTTGCCAGAAAATGCCTCTATCCATCTGTTGATTGAACCAATCTGATTTCTTAAAGAAGGAAACCGCTTGGATTTGAGCTTCTGGAGGAAAAGATAAGATCAATTTCTCCCATTTTAGAAAAAAGTGTTTATCTCTTTTTTGTTATAAATCTTTAGGCCAATCTGTTCTAAAATCATTTGGTTTTGCAGTATTTTCAAAAATTCAGAAAATTTGAGCCTGCATCTACTTTTCCAGTTTTTTAAAATTATATTCTGCACAATCATAATAGCTATGTTTACAAATCTGTAGGCAGGGTTTAGGGGTGAGAATTTAGAGAGGAAAAACAACTTGTATTGGTTGTATTTTAATGTCATTTCCCAGTAGTCTGTTTAACCAGTAAGTGATTTTGCTAAAAAATTTAATGATTTTAGGGCATTTCCAAAAACAATGTAGAATGTCTGCATCTTTAGCCCGACATCTAAAGCAATTCCCGTCATTGCCGGACCATTTAGCGGAGCGCATGGGCGTAATAGACACAATATTTTTTAGTTTTAAATGGGATCCACGCAAGTTTATAGAGACTAAAGTTTTTCAAATAACTGAACACTTGGGAGATATTTTCCATTGATAATTCGGGGAGCAGTATGTTCCATTTTACATACAAGGCTTCAATATGAGTTTCACCCTGAACATTATTTAGGGTATTATATACATTGGGAATGGAGAAGTTCCCTGCTAAATATAGTCCAATTACCTTATCTATTTCTTCAACGGACAAGTCAGCTGCAGTTTGAAGTCTTAATGTTTCAATACATTTATTAAATCTAACGTACTGGCCTTACATGAGTCTTTGTCTAAGTTACAAACAATCAAAAACATTGCAATACTTATACCCTAGAAAGCCACTCCCCATTCACTGATATATTACATTGCTACCATCTAGTGGAAATAAATGAATACTGCAAACTTTGCTCCTTCCTAGATACTTCATTTTTTCTTACTAGGAGAAATAAAGCATTATATTGATTATTAAAAATCTGGGTAATAACATTCCATCTTGCCTATGTACATGTCCCCACACTGGCATTTAATTAGATAGATCGCATATTTGGCCTCACAATTAAGCAGATATTTGATTTGATAACTTTTTCCTGTATGGCTATGTGTTATTGTGTCACCCAAATCAGGTTATCACATATCACACATCCATGAAATTTATATACTACTGGTTTCTTCTGCAAGATGTGCTTCACTTGCCTTTCATACTTTTCAGTGGGGTCATATGAACTAATATATCCTTAATAGATTGTCCCTTTCTATAAGAAAAGATGGAGACCTCTCTAAGAAAGGGGGCCAACCTATCATCACCCTGAAGAATTTTCCAATTGTTACATTCCGCCTCACGTAGTTTCCAGCTATCAGTAATGTAATCAGTGACAAAAATAATCTGTTTTCCATTCTTTCCTTGTTTATGGGGTTCCTTTCTCATAGTTGTTCTTTACTTTCCTCAAAGATCTTATTGGGGTATCCCCTTTGAGAGGACCTGTCCACATATCATCAATTGCTACCTTAATCTCCTAACATTTCAAGGTTAATCTCATTGCCTTTAACATCTGGTCTCTCGGCTTGGATGTCAATAGATGTTTTAGGTGAAAATTCTCATTCCTGACTAAGGTATTCCTGTCAGTTGTTTTTTATATATTCTAGTCTTAATTCTACCTTTTTCTTTGAGCAGTTCTATGTCGAGAAATTCAATCCTCTCAGTGTCCCATTTGGGCCCAAAGTTGATTGGGCATGGAAGGTTGTTAAGCCCCTCCATACCAGTGGAAAACACATTGTCTTTGAATCTACTATATTTCCTGCCATACTGTCTAAACATAGGATTAGTGACAATATGCCTCTTTTCATAAAAATGTATAAAAATGTTGGCATAGCTCAGGGCTACCCGAGAGCCCATGGCTGTGCCCATACATTTGTAAATAAACATCCTTTACAAATTTGAAATAATTCAATAGGTGGGCCCCAGAAATCAGTGTTCTCCTGTAGCAAGCTTTTTACTGCCTGAATTCCCTCCTCATGAGGGATACAAGTATATAAATCGGACACATCCATAGTGACAAAAATTACTTCCTCTCCACAGGCTATCACAGTGTCTCTATGAAATGACTAGAGTCTCTAATGTAAGAGGGTGTCTTTTTTTTGTTTTAATAATTTTTATTGAGGGTACAACAGTTACAAAACCAGAATTCAGTTTGCTGAATTAAACATAAGACACATGTTAAATGTTAAACAAATACCAAAGACAAAAAGATGCACAGAATCATATATAGGGCTAAATCTCTTGTTATAACAGTCTTATACAGTTCCCAAGTTGGAAGATAAATCGGTTGTATAATAGTTGGGGAGCAAACCTAAACAACACCCTCATTTTCCTTGGGAATAGCTGAGGCCACTTTAGGACCCCAATGGATTCAATTTACCAACCTACTAGGCATGCTCTATAAGAACTTCAGCATCTACCAGTTGTAGACTAAGCTTAGGACTGTAAATTTCGGCAAGCCTGAATAAAGATTGAGTGATACATTATTTTCCATACTTTATATAGGGAAATTACAAAAGTTAGGGAATAATTTCATAAAAGTTGGCAGTGAAGTAGATATCTCCCTCAGGAGTAACTATATATGCCAGGTCTATATTTCGAATGTATCAGCGCCTATATTTGGTGTCATTAAGGCTTCGCTTTATAATCTATACCAACCAGGTCCACTAGCAGGATCTTACTCTCTAAAGTACATGAGAGACACAAATGTTGGCCACTCCTGAAACCTATAAACCTTAAACACAATGACAGTAGTACTAACACTTACAATAGACATACATGAAAGCTAACAGTCATACCAAAATTATGAGAATAAACAATGCGCAAACAGTAAGACGCATAAGAAAAGTCATGATGAATCTGTCATTGTTAAGGTCCGGAGAGCCATTTTTACACTAATATAAGGACAAACTATAACAGAAGCTTCACGAACTGGGCAGAGGCTGCATAACTCTGCCAAGAAAAGAAGTGTGAAGGATAAGCTATTTATCCCTTACCACACAGATGAACCATAAATAAAAGCCAGTACACTTAACATTGTATACAGGCTAATCATTCTGGGACCACGACCCAATAAACACTGTTAAAAGCTCTTAACCCACACCAGATCTGTGAAAACTCGGGGGAGCCTGGCAGTAAGAAAAAAGTTGGGGTCTCTTGTTTACAAATAGTTCAATGAAGCAGAGAAGGCACAAAATCACAGGACTCGGAAGGCGCCACTTCTGTATCATAAAGACACCGACAAAGGGGGCATTGCTAGCTATTGGCAGTAGATCCCTTGTCTCCCAGGTCTCTAGTGTACCTCTGTCATCATACCAGAAACTGTAAGGGGGCTTTCTCTTTGCAGATCCGTAGAAATGCTTTACTGCGCCAGGCAGGTCAGTAGCGTAGCTGTTCAGCATCCCCAAGTTAGGTCCACCCAGAGAATCCTCTAGCATATCCAGATAGTTATGGAGCTCTGTATCAGCAACAAAACCCCTTGTGGTCTGCTTCTCAGGCATAATGTGTCCCGCAGCGCCAAGTAAAGAGTATTCCCTCATAGCACTGAGATGCTCATCGTCCTTTATCAGTGGGCCAGCCATATCCCCCCGAATCCGAGACAGAGCTGCAATTGAGGAGCGCACAGAGACATCTTTGACACATCCTACTCTCAAAGTCCTCAAACAAGTTCTGTAATGTCACAGAAAGTTCCGTCATGCTCCCAAAACCTTGTACTTTATCAGCCACTACTCCACAACACCAGTCCAGGGCACTCCTACTGCCGTCCTGCTGTGTAAGGCACAAGGCACCCTCCTTTCCTGAAAGGCCTTGAAACTGGCTAGGCCCCAATCTGCATCACAAAATATCACTCCTCTTCGCTCAACTTAACCTGCTCTCAATTTACCAGATAGTTCCCCGGACTGTTGCAGGGCTCAATTAGAGTGTGTACATCTCCTTTGATGTGGATTAAATTATATATATCAGGTATAATATGTACTATTAGCCGGAGCTCCAGTACTATGCGTCTGCTCAAGTTGAATGCTGGCTCCGCCCCCAAGAGGGTGTCTTTAAATACAAACTCTTGAAGATGGTAATCTAGAAACTTAATTACTGGCTGATTCAATTAGTCCATTTCAGAGATTATTGGTCTGACAGGGGGGCTACAAGGGATTTATGGATTTTGGGGAGTATGTATAAAATGGGTGTTTTTGTGAATTCTATACTCATGAAGTTCCTCTCCATTTCAGAGATCCACCCATTCTGCAAACCCATCAGTAAGATGTTATCCAACTCTTTTTTTATACTCATAGGTGGTATTCCTGTTAAGTTTGATATAATAATCAACATTGTTTAATTGCATTAATACCTCAAAACAGTAGTCCCTATAGTCCATTAGGACAATACTCCCACCCTTGTCCGTGGGCTTCACAATTATATCCTTATTATTTCTCAATGCTTTAAGTGCATCCCCTTCCATATTCTCTAGGTTAGATCCTTTTCAACCATAAAAAAATCTTAAAAAAGTGGTGATGTGGAGGTTGCGTGATGAAGGATCAAATTTGTTAGCACACTTATAATCCTTTCTGGCACTTTGTCTCACATCCCCTTTATCCAAAAAATAATCCTTTAATCACAAATCATAAAAAAGTGCAAAACATATTGCCTCTAGTTTAAGGCACAAAGTTCAATCCCTGGTTAAACACCCTCTCCTCCTCCGTTTTAGCACATGATTTGAAAGATTGAAAATTACCTTTTCTTTAGGTTCCCTATGCCGCTCATCTTGCTGCGGGTAACCCATGTCAGCTCTCTCCTATTTTTTTATTATTTGCCTTTCCCTTCCAGGAGTTCCTTCACCTCCTAAATAGTTTCAAATATTCTAATCCCCTCTTTGGTCTTCAGACTAATCTTTCCTGGATATATTATTCTAGCTATACTTTCTTCTTCAATCAAATGAGGAAAAAAAGGGGCAAGACATTCTTTTTTTCTATTAGTGCAATTTGGCTTGAAAACTGTCAGCCTGTCTATCTATCTATCTATAAAAAAAAATCCTTGTTACAAGTATTAACAGATACCCCTCTCTTGTGCTCCCTCACTCAAAGGGAAAAAAAGGTTTTCTAAATATTTACTATTGTCAATGTTTGTAGGTTTCCATCTTCTCTCCCCTCTCTTACAATGGGAGAAAAAGGAGGTAAGAGAAGATAAAAAGGGAAAACACACCTTTTTTATATTTACTGTATTTAATATTGCAACTACTTGTTAGTTTCCCTCTCCTCTACCCTTCTCTCAAAATAGGAGAATGAGGTAAGAAAAACATAAAATCTCTTTCCGCTTTTCTTATACCTTTTTCCTTTTTTTTTCCTCTCTCTCTTTTTCTTATATCTTTTTTTCAAGTCAATGTAGAAGTTTGATGTTACATACAGCCATCTAGGTCTCTCATATAACAATCAGTCAAGCTTTCTATAACATTCAAACAAATACTGAAAGTGAGTCCTCCCAACTGGATATCAAAAGGCCTGAAATGAAATTGAAATGTTTTCTTATTTTAAGTAAAGTCTAACTTCCAGACTTTTCTATATTACTTATTATATTACTTCTATTTTTTTTATATTAGTTATTCATTTTCTTCCAATAATGTTCTGGTAATTCTCTCAAACTCTCTTACATTTACACTCTTATTATTATTATTATTATTATTATCGGTTATTTGTAGAGCGCCAACAGATTCAGCAGCGCTATGTTTGATGCTTCTTCACTAGAGTACCCTGATTTCTTGGATAATGTAGATCTTTATTATTGCAGCTGGCTAATTTCCACTTAGATAAAATGTACGTTAGCGCCACGCTAGACTAAAAGGTAATGGAGGGCGCTATATTTATTAGTTACAGGGATAGTACCCTCTATTCAAAGTCAGTATTTCTAAATAAAAGACTAAAAATAGGTAGGAGTATACCAAGACTAGAGATGAGGGACTTTGAAATAAAACTCCTACTTAAAGAAGCTGAATAAATCTACAAAATTGATACCCTGTATCCTAAGGGACTCAATACTGAGTTAGATTTATCTCTCTTTTTGGTAAACTTGAAGGAAAAAAGATGCCTGATATGTATATACAAGATAATTATTAAAGTTTGGTAATACACAAGTTATGCCAATTATGTTCAGAAATGTTGAGCTCTAAATAGAGAATGTTTTCATAATTTTAAATAAGTAGTGTTAATATATTGTATATTAGGAATTTAGTCATTTTTAATATGATTTTGTGAATATCTGTTACACCCCCTTGAAAAATTACAACCTTAGAAGACACCACTATTGAGGACTAACCAATGAGATTGAGAAGGGCGGTATTTAAGGAGCAATAACCACTGCTGCATGTTATCTTGAAAAAGCCCCAGAAGTGGGTGAAATGCATTGAAAAGCACTAGGGGTCATAACAGTGTTCAGTTGTAAACTTTGCTGACTTTCAAAAAGGTCCCTGTGTATGCTGTACTTAAAGGGACAGTTTACGCGAAAATGTTCTCTCCTTGTTCCCAATGATCCACTTTACCTGCTGGAGTGTATTAAATTGTTTGCAAGTATTTCGATTACCTTTATATTGGCATTTTGAATAGTTGATTTAGCCTGTGGTATCCCCACCTATACTGAAAGTTTTTGGCCTAAGACCAAGCTATGTAAACACAGCCAGTAGAAGAAATTACACTCCCAGTGAGGTATAGAAGATATAAGATAAAGAAGCATGTTTACGTACACAATGTGAAAAGTAATGCGATCTGATTATACCCATTTTATTAGGTTGTGGCTTAAAAACACAAAATCAGCTATTTTCATATACACAAATAAACCTTAAAAAGAAAATTTTATACTCTGCAGCTGTTAAAAAAAATTGGAAATACATAAAGGGAATTTTTTTTATAGTATACTGTCCCTTTAAAGGCAGAGGGCGAACTTTGTATCACAAAACGTAGTGGACGCATTAGTGATTACCGCTGGATAACGTGATCAAACTGTCAAAGCATCTTAAATATAATGTGGATATAATAATAAGGAACATTGCTACAAGAAATTTATATTTGGACATAAACTGCTACAAATATCCTAACAGTGTCTTATAGTTTTGATGGTAAATTGGGAGGCGTCCCAGGACTTTTTTTTTTTTATTTCAATTATAAATATAGCTTTTATTTATATTTTTTTAGTCTTTTATTCTGACACGCTACTTTGCTGTGGTTGCGCCCCTCCATTACTTTTTAATCCGGAATTTCCACTTAGGTTTGTTTAACAAAGAGATGGCATTTGCTGTAGAATCTTTTTCTGCCACTTTAAAACGTAGAACATGTCTACTTTGCAACACAATGTATAGCCACTAAATCAATGTTCCTAGATTGTTATTAATACTGCATCATTACCATATTCAGGACCAGACTACAAGTGGCACGCTAATAATAGGTATAATTAATGAAAAGCAATATCGCTGGACTACGCTAACATTAGTGCGTGACTGGATATTATAAGTCCATGGTAAAACTAATTTACCAGAGAAGGGTTAGTGCAACCGACATCACTCTATCGCAACCTATACTTTCAATGGAGATCACAACCAGGCTAAATAGCGCTCAAATTACAAGTTGAAAGTTACAGGTTGCGCTCAAGTAAAACCTTAAACTACTATTAAATATTTTGCACGACTTGAGACCTGAAATAAAGTATAAGGGTTAGAAAAAAAATCACAAAATACATCAAAAACATAATAAAATAAAGCATTAAACTCATATGAACAAAGCAAGAGAAGATTACCAATGCTAATATACTGCAATAGGGTCACATAAATAGTATAAGGTCCAGATGGTCCTACAGTAATGTAATAAGCTATATCACACTGCAAACCAAAAAGTACAATAGTGGTCTATGTATATAATGCACCAAATGATGCTTAAAGGCTTATACAAAATAGAAACAAAGTGCACAAATGTAAATGGATGCTCGTGCTGCTTACAAGAGGACACAGTGTACCCCTTATACTGTAAAGTATGATGAAATAAAGAGAGACTCTATAGACAACAGCGCACATAGAAAACAGTCTTATAAATAGTAATAATATGTTATGGTAATTCCAAAGGTGCGTTAGCGTAGAGTGGTTTCACCTTCACCAATATTCCAAGTGTGGATTTATCCTAATCAAAGCAATGGATGTAAGCTTACCAGCTTACCACTCTTTTAACAGAGTGCTATGGAACATATTTAAATTCTATTCCTCAGCGGAAAAAATTATCAATTTGATATAGCTAGAACAGGTGGTAAAATGAGTGTAATCATTTTAAATACAGGGGAAACATTAAGTCTAATGTATGTTATGAAAACACCGCAAATGTTTCCACTTTTAACAGGACGATAGAATAGAATAGAGGAATAGAATTTAAATATGTTCCATAGCACTCTGTTAAAAGAGGCTTCCATGTCAACACATGTATACATCTCTCCTCATTGGTTAAATGTAAACCAGGTTACGAATATCGTCACACGCTCCCAAACCCTAAAGAAATAACGTGTGTAATTACAGAGCTCCCAGTTATTAGTAATCAGGAAACCACACAGGTATTACAGCAATGGGTCCACAAACGAACATGTGACGAAACATGTCACAGGCTTAGGAATCTTAAAGTTCTCTCTGGCGTGATCTTTAATTAACTTGCCGATATCACTCTGGCTTTTTACATTTCTTGGGCCATACCTGATTTCGAGCACTATTAACTGCTCTAAAAATCTTTTACCATTAAAAAGACTAATGGATGTTTGAATTTTACATAATTAAGAAAATAGGTATTTATTATAAACATAGGCTACCACGACAATGCACATAAACAACGGTTGTAATTGGTCTTCATCTATACCACGTGACACTAAACGTCATATGGTTAAAAAAATAATGCCCACTTGACTCCTCTTTAAATTCTAAAGCCGGATCACTACACAGCCTACTTTCCTCTGATGAAGAAGTTATTTAAAACTTTGAAACGCATAAGGTGTATGTCAAGTGGGCTGTTAAGTACTTATTAACCAGTGATTTTATTCTGCAAAGCCGTGGATTTTAACTGTAAATCTGCAGCATTTTATATAAACCGTTCTTACAGTGGTTTTATATACTGCATATTTCTCCAGTCCTGCTGGGATTTTTTATTGCCTATCACTTACCTCACACCTGTAATGCTCGTGGGATACTCCTCTATCAGACCGAACTCAGCCAGTAGTCTTGTTATCTCAGCATCAAGCTGGAAAGATAGGGAATATCCCAGAGCAGAGTTGGTCTGCAAGATGAGATAAATGGCACTCACCACAGGCAGGACAGTTCTTGGCAGCAACAGGCAGGAAACCAGAGATAAACCACTAGGGTAGTCAGGCAGGCAAGGTTTGGCAACAGTAAGGCAGTCCAAGGGTAAACCACTAGGATGGTCAGGCAGGCAGGGTTTTGCAATAATAAGGCAGTCCAGGGGTAAACCACTAGGATAGTCAGGAAGGCAGGGTTTGGCAACAGTAAGGCAATCCAGGGTAGATAGGGATTAACAAATAGAGTGGTCAGACAGGCATAAAAAGCAACAATATCAATCCAGCAGTTAAGGGTTTAAGAGGCAGAGTGGTCAGACAAGCAGAGTTCAGCAGTAGTATCAATCAAGCGGTTAAGCGTTAAAGAGGCAGAGTGGTGAGACAAGCAGGGGTCAGCAACAAAATAACAATCCAGCATACGAATCAATAACACCCAGGAGAACAGTAAGTAACACCTATACTTGGGCAGTGATAGGTTACTTACATAGGCGCAGGATTCGTGCCACAGGAGATCCAGACCGGCTTCTGAAGGAGGAAGCGTGCAGCGATGACGTCACTGTCTCACGCAGAGAGGAGCTGACTCCCCCCTAGGCAATGAGCAAACAGCAAGCGCCGCATCCCTAGCAACAGCTAGAGCTGTGCAGCGTGACATAGCCCCCCTCTCAAGGGTTCTCTCCGGGAACCAGAGTCGGCCTCAAAGGATGAGCAGCATGGAATCTAGAGACCAAGGATTGAGCATGCACATCACGGGCAGGAACCCAGGAACGATCTGCCATAGAGTAACCCTTCCAATGTACCAGATAATGCAGTTTTCTGCGCCTGTATCTGGAGTCCAGGATCTTAGCAACCAAATATTCAGGGTCACCACAGACCAGGAGCGGAGGAGGAGGGGCTCGGAGCTGGGTATATCTATTCTTGATGTAAGGTTTGAGTAGTGAGATATTGAAAATGGGGTGTATGCACAGAGTTTTTTGCAAGGCCACTTTGTAGGCAACAGGAGACAGACTTTTCAGGACTTTGTAAGGACCAATAAACCTAGGCCCCAATTTGTTACTGGGTTGATGTAGACGAATATGTCGAGTAGAGACCTTAACATATTCACCTTCTGAGAGGGCACGTATGGAAGCTCTATGACGATCAGAAAACTTCTTATATCTAAAGACAGCTGAACGTAGCTGAGAGCGAATACATTGCCAATGAGCAGTGAGTTCAGTAACGTGTCGGTCTGCAGCAGGATCCCCAGTAGACTGAGCAGAAATAGGGAAGACACAAGGTTGATACCCTGCTGCAGCTTGAAATTGACAACATTGAAGAGAAGAGTGTCAATGAGTGTTTCTTGCCAGCTCCGCTAGGGGTAACATCTCAGACCAGTTGGTATGGAGAGCATTGACAAAGGCTCTAAGATAAGCCTCAAGATTCTGGTTTAATCTCTCAGTTAGACCATTGGTCTGAGGATGGTAGCCAGAAGACAAGGAAACAGTGGTTCCAATCAATTTACAAAAGGCTCTCCAAAAGGTAGAAATTAATTGTGGACCTCTGTCGGAAACAATATTCACAGGAAAGCTATGAAGTCATACCACATGCAGAAGGAAAAGAGACAATTTTTGGGCAGAAGGCAGTTTTGTTATGAGTACAAAATGTCTGGAAAAGCGATCCACCACAACCCAGATAACTGTATGGTGGTCAGAAGGAGGAAGGTCCACAATGAAATCCATTGTTATGTGTGTCCATGGTTGTTTGGGAATAGACAATGGTTGGAGCCAGCCGGGAGGCAAGAATCAGGGAGTTTTGTTGGCAGCACAAGTTGTACAGGCTTTTACATAATCCTGAGTGTCAGCCTTCATAGTAGGCCACCATACGTGTTGGGAAAGACGCTTAAAAGTCCTTGTCAAACCAGGATGTCCTGAGAGTTTACTGTCATGAGCCCAGGACAGTAGGGGGGTGCGTAGGTTCAGAGGTACAAAAAAGATATCGGAAGCCATGGGGGCTTCAGGAGGTTTATTAAACTGGGCACGATGCAGTCTTTGAAGGAGGGTGGTATTCAATTGAGCAACCACACAGGAGGGAGGTATGATATGTTCAATAGGAGCTTCAGAGGAATCACTTGAGTGAGGAAACTGATGGGAAAGGGCATCCGCTTTTGTTTTTGGTCCCAGGAAGATAAGAGACCACAGAGTTAAAATGGGTAAAGAACAAGGCCCACCTGGCTTGTCGAGGATTGAGTCGATGAGCAGTCTCTAGGTAAATCAGATTCTTGTGGTCGGTGAGAATCTGAATGGGATTAGCGGTGCCTTCCAACCAATGATGCCATTCAGTCAAGGCCATCTTAATGGCTAAGAGTTCACGATTACCCACATTGTAATTCCTCTCTGCAGGAGTAAAGCATTTGGAAAAAAAGGCTACAGGGTGAGACTTGGAGGTTAAAGGATCCCTTTGGGTTAGAACTGCTCCAACCCCTATCTCGGATGCATCAACCTCTAAAGTGAACTGTAGGTCAGGATCAGGATGGCGGAGCACAGGAGCAGAATAAAAAGCCTTTTTAAGACGAATAAAGGCATATATGGCCTCAGGGGGCCAATGTTTATAGTCATTGTTCCGTTTGTCAATTCTATGAGTGGAGCAACTGTTTGGGAAAAGTTCTTTATAAACTTGCGGTAATAATTGGAGAACCACAAGAATTTCTGCAATTCCTTTAATGAAGTAGGTTGGGGCCACTGTAAAACTGCGGTGAGTTTAGCAGGATCCATGGCAAAACCTCCTTTCAAGATGACATAGCCAAGGAACTGTATCTGAACTTGGTCAAACTCACATTTTTCTAGTTTGGCTACTAAAGAATTGTCCCTGAGACATTGAAGTACCTGTCTCACATGCTTATGATGTTTTTCCTGAGTGGAAGAGAAGATAAGGATGTCATCAAGGTAGATGACTGAGGAGGTCACAGAAGACATCGTTGATAAATGCCTGGAAGACTGCAGGGGCATTACACAGCCCAAAGGGCATTACAAGGTATTTGTAATGCCCTGATCCTGTGTTGAAGGTGGTCTTCCATTCGTGGCCTGGGAAGATACGGATCAGATTGTATGCCCCACGTAAGTCCAACTTGGTGAAGAAGTGAGCATTCTGGAGTGAGTCATAGAGCTCAGTGATCAAAGGAATGGGATAGTGGTTCTTGATAGCTATATTGTTCAAGGCCCTGTAGTCGATGCAGGGTCTGAGCCCACCATCCTTCTTACTGACGAAAAAGAAGCCTGCCCCAGCAGGAGAAGAGGAAGGGGCGAATGAAGCCTTCAGCTAGATTCTCTTGGATATACTCATCCATAGATTTGGTTTCAGCTTTGGGGAGTGGATTAGTCCTCCCTTTAGGAAGTGGGGCTCTGGGAGAGAGGTCAATTTTGCAGTCATAAGGACGGTGGGGTGGTAGCACGTTGGCTGCCTGTTTCTCAAATTCATCTGCAAAGTCCGTATATACTGAGGGAAGGTTTGGAGTAGTCTATATACTGGCTATGGGGAAACGGAGTAGAGGAGTGACTTTAGCAAGGCAGGAATGAAAACAGGAGGTACCCCAGGAGGCCAGTTGTCCTTCAGCCCAGTCAAACTGTGGATTGTGTATACGAAGCCAAGAAAGACCAAGGATGACAGGCTGTGCTGGGGAATAAATTACCTTGAACTGAAGGACTCCCACAGTCAGGGTCAGGGGTTCTGACTCAAAATGGATCAACCCTGAACAAAGGGGGTGCCATCCAGAGTAGTTATTTTGAGACAGTTTCTTTTCTGCAGAAGAGGCAAGCCAGCTTGAATCATAAAACAGTGATCCAGAAAGTTTCCAGCTGCCCCTGAATCAATGAAGGCTTGAGTGTGGACAGTATTCTGAAGGAAGGTAAGGGTTACAGGTACCACAATCCGAGTGGAGTGAGGGAATTTAGTAGTGATCATGCTTAGAGGTACCCCAGTGTTATTCCCTAAGCATTGGCTTTTCCCAGTTGAATGTCACAGTCCTTTAGTTGGTGGGTGTTAGACCCACAAAAAAGCATAGTCTCAATCTCCTTCTTCTCTGTCTGTCAGATTCTGAAGGTTTAAAGGAGGAGAGATCCATGAGTTCCTCCACTGGGATAACTGGAGCTGTTAAAGGGGTAGAGGATACTGCCGAACCCTGGACGAATAAGAGGACGGGAGGGAAGGACCCTCCTCGTTCTGTCTCTTTCGGTTTGTCTCTCCTGGAAGCGAGAGTCCAGACTGATACAAAGTGTTATAAAGTCATCCAAAGAAGAAGGAACATCATGATAAGTGAGTTCATCTTTGATGCGTTAATGCAGACTCCTCCTAAAGGCTGCCTTGAGAGCACTGCCATCCCAAATGGTTTCAAGTGCCAAGGTGCGAAACTCAATGGCGAATTGTGCCACAGTACTATTGCCCTGACGGAGGTCCAGGAGAGAAGATTCTGCAGCAGATGTACAGCCAGAAGTCCCAAACACAGAAGATATTGCAGAAATAAAAGCATCAGCATCATGCAGGAGTGGAGCGTTCTTTTCCAAAAGGGGAGAGACCCAGGCTAGGGCCTTGTCTTTCAGCAAGGAAATGATAAAGGTGATCCTTGACTTGTGAGACTGAAAGGTGTGAGGATCATTGTGGAAGTGCAGCCTGCATTGGTTAAGAAAAACCCTGCAATCAGTAGTACCTTCATACTTGTCAGGCAATGGTATACGGGGTATACTTCCAGAAGCAAAGGAAGAAGCCGCATTACTAGGAGCAGAAACTGGCTGTACAACAACAGGGGTGGTATTCCTCGCTGTAACTAGTAAAGAGAGTTGAGCGGTTATAGCCTCTAGCTTGGAATCCATATTCTGCAACTGTGTGGTATGGGTTCCCAACATCTGTCCATGAAGATAAATTGCTTGTGCCACCTCGTCTGGCTCCATGGCGCAAGTATAATGTAATGCTCGTAGGATAATCCTCTATCAGACCGAACTCGGCCAGTAGTTTTGTTATTCCGGTGTTGAGCAAGAATGATAGGGAATATCCCAGAGCAGAGTAGGTCTGCAAGATGAGATAAATGGCACTAACCACAGGCAGAACAGTCCTTGGCAGCAACAGGCAGGAAACTAGAGACAAACCACTAGGATGATCAGGCAGGGAAGGTTTGGCAACAGTAAGGCAATCCAGGGCAGATAGGGGTTAACAAGTAGAGTGGTCAGGCACGCAGAGTTCAGCAACAATATCAAGCAAGCAGTTAAGGGTTAAAGAGGCAGAGTGGTCAGACAAACAGAGTTCAGCAGCAGTATCATTCCAGCAGTTAAGGGTTAAAGAGGCAGAGTGGTCAGACAAGCAGAGTTCAGCAGCAGTATCAATCCAGTAGTTAAGGGTTAAAGAGGAAGAGTGGTCAGACAAGCAGGGGTCAACAAAATAACAATCCAGCACACAAATCAATAACACCCAGGAGAACAGTAAGTAACACCTATACTTGGGCAGTGATAGGTAGGACTGAAGTTACTTACATAGGCGCAGGATTCGCGCCACAGGGAATCGAGACCGGCTTCTGAAGGAGGAAGCGTGCGGGGATGACGTCACAGTCGCACGCAGAGAGGAGCCGACTCCCCCATAGGCAACGAGCAGAAAGCAGGCACCGGATCCTTAGCAACAGCTAGAGCAGTGCGGTGCGACAACACCTGATTGAGGTTAAAAAGTGTGAGTTTATACCTGTCTTTTAAAAATAAATTATTGTTGAAATATACATTATTACACTATGAGTTTTTGTATTCTCTTTCCATTGGATACATTATACTTTTAAGAACAACTATCTTCATTGAAACAACAGTGTGAATGTGAAAATGCAAGGTAGTTTGCGCGAGTACGGTGTTAGTAGTTTTTTTCCCACTTTTTTGTCTCCATTAGTTTCTATGGGGGAATACATGCACACGCACGCAAAACAAAAGATTTTTGCACTTTTCGGGTTACGGGTAGCGCAAAATAATATTTTTTGCAACTTGTAATACCAGCACAACCCAAAAAGTGCAAAAAGCTTAACACTAGCGGTGTTTTAGCTAACGCAAAAAAACAAAAAAACAAATACCCCGCCACTTGTAATCTAGCCCTTAATTGGGATGCAGCTTTATATAGATATGGCAACTGCAGTATTGTTGCAAAAATTGTTTCAACGTTTATTTTGCATCAGTTTACTTTCATTTAAGCCTGAACATTGTGGGGTTTACAATTCTAAGAATAAAATGTGCCCATTGCAAACTTCGTAAGTCTAACCCTGCTACATACCAGTCCATCAGCAGAGATTATCAGATAGGTAACTGATGGTTGGAGCTTGGCTACTGAAAAATAATTGCTGCAAGCAAGGTGTTATTGTGAACATGTATGAATGCATTATCTTGGTATGTTTATCTACTGCAACATTGTTGTAATTGGAAGGTTGTTTATGTCCCTTTAAATAGCAAAAATGTAATCTTGCATTAATAACAGATTTTTAGATCTCAGTCGAAAGGTGTTTTTTAATGGAATTTCAATCCTTAAACTATATGTTTTCCCCAGCACACCAGAATTTAACAACAAAAAGAACATTTATTTTTTGTTTTTTGTTACTGTCCCTTTAAGATCCATAAGTAATTTTTATAGCAGATGTGGCTATTGTTGGTCAAATAGCAAACTGAAAAGTGTACTTTTTCATATATCTCAAAAACCTCTCTTCTAAATTGCTTCAGTTTCATAGTTTGTTGTTACTGCCAATATAATCATCCAAATTTCATGAACCATTAAAAAGTTATAAGCTTTCAAAAAAGAGCTTTTGACATGCAATGCTTAAATAAACATAGACACAGCAGTTCCAAAACAAACAAAAATAGTTAATGTGATAACTGTATGATCTCACCAGGTACAGTGCAAGTCAAAGGGCTAGAGCAGTCAGAAAAATACAGTTAGAAATCATGCTATATTCATATATATATATAATGTCAGGGCACTAACCACTTATATAGAAAACTTTATTGCAACATAGAAAGGGGATGAAAAAGTGAAAACTTTGTACAAAGAATTATTTTACTCCTGAACTTAATCATAGACATAATGAATAAAACAATAACACCCTTTATATACCCTATCCCACCCAATACCAAGGGAAGTTATAACATTTAAAGTGGTAAATATAAAAACCAAAACTCATTCTTCAAACCATATCATTATATTTGTTAAAACATTGATTCTAATAAACTTGAACAATCTTCTGAATAGCAATAGAAGATATGCAGTTGCATAAAAACAAAATTATAATTACATTCAATAATAAAAGTTATACTTAAAGATAACAACTGCATGTTAACCTGCAGACACAGACTTTGTGTCGGAGTTGAGCTTCTTTTAATACATAATCTATTGATGTGTTCCTGTGAAAGTTTCTTATACACAGACTGATTCAGAAGAGATAAATGACTACCTGTTACCCAGCAAGACATGAAGTTTAGAGGAACAAATATGGTTAGATTTTGGACACACCATGGCACACAACTACATACAGATCCTGTTGGCCCTATACTATCATTGGGCATTTCAAAATCACAATATTTACCTACAAATTTATGTGCCCATTTTTCACTTATTAAAGGTTCTTGATAAAATCCCAAACAGTTTTGAACTAATTCAACAATAGTCTAGATTCAATTGAGACTCTCTTCATATCTTTTTTTAAATTCCTTGACTAGTGGGGGTTTCTGTAATTTACATATTTAAGTGTATTAGTTGACTAAATACAACAAACGAGAAATGTGAGAAAACATGACCACAACATCTAGAAAATCTGTTTGGCAAATGCGTTCTTAAAAAGCCTGTATTTAGCTAATGTTTAAATTTCTGTAATGTTTAGTTTTAGCGCTTTCATTTTTAAAGCACGATTTGTCTTGGTGTTCCATGAGGTTTGTTGGCATTCTGCAACCTATTCATTTACTGCAAAGGTCTTCTTGATGCTAAACCGAATCATAGAAAAGCTTCCTGTGTGAAAGGTTTGAAAATGTATACTAGGCACTGGTACATTAATATTAACATACAGTAAATGATCCATCAAACACATATGCCCAATATACTCATCATGTCCGTTTTTAAATGCTTTAAATTGTCCTAAACAGGTTAAAAGAGCACAATTCATCAGTATCAACTGTTCAAAGGTATCAATCAAAATGACTCTAATGTAATATCTAATTGTAGTTTGTTTTTTAATGCCATAATCAAGAACTTAAAAATGTTCTTTACTATTTATTTATGTAAAAAGTCCCCTAGTCACCTAGGGTTGCCAACTATCCAATAGAAAATGCTAGATGACCAAAAGGTGATTAGGGAAAGCATATAGGTCAGATCTAGGGGCAGAAGCCACAGCCCTATAGATCCTATTAGCCATGTGCTCACATTGGACCTCAGATCAGACTCAATTAGCTAAGTGTCTAGTATTTTCTACTAATGTAGAAAATACTAGCATTGGAGCCTCATTCTGATGCCGATAGACACGGCACAGAAGCTAGAGCAGCGAAGGGGGTAAGTCCCGCAGCATTGGGCAGCATATTTAAAATATATATATATATATATGGCCCCCTCATATGCCAATATTTTCATGTCACAATTTGAGAATCTATGGGGCAAGTGTGATGCATCCTTCATTTGCTACCATAGATACATTGATGACGTCTTCTTGGTGTGGCGAGGGGGCCTGGAGGAACTCCATAGCTGGTTTCATCACTTTAACAGTACAGATACTTCCGTCCGATTTAAGATGACCCTCCATGAGCACACTATTAACTTTTTAGACCTCAGTGTCTATAAAGAGACACAACAGCTAGGTACAACTTTGTATAATAAGCCAACTGACCGCAATTCAATTCTTAGAGCGGACAGTTGTCACCCCCCCCCGCTTTACTGAAAGGCATTGTAAAATCCCAACTCATTAGGACGATGCGCAATAATTAAGATACAGCAACAGGAGTTTCCCAGCTGACTGGAGTGGGTGACAAATTCCTCGAAAGAGGATACAAACCGAGTCTGGTCAAAGAAATGATCGAGGAAGTATCTTCACTGACTCAGTCAGATCTAATTCAAAGCAAATCTAAGAATGGATCCACTGATAAATTGATGTCCACTACATTTACACCTGGTACCAGGAAAACAGGACAGATTCTTCGGGCACACTGGCCAATTGTGTCTTCAGATCCAAGATTGCCTTTTGCCACTAATCTCCAGCCAATGGTGGGCTATAAGAGAGGCACCAACCTGAAAGATTTACTGGTCAAGACGGACCCAAAACGAAGTTATACCACTGGCACAAGGAGCAATATAAAAGGATCATACCTTTGTCTTGGTTGTACCATTTGTAATGGGTTAATTAACACCAAATCTTTCCACCATCCACACACCAACCGTAATTTTGTCATCAGACATTCCATCACATGTACCACTACTCTTGTAGTGTATTTATTGTTTTGCCCGTGTTCCAGTTTCTATGTGGGAAAAACATCTGGAACATTAAGGGAACGCATGGCCAATCACAGGCACGCCATCAGAACTGCATTACATCAGGGTGACTCGGATCAACCCGTAGCAAGGCACTGTGCCAGGGAAGGCCATTCCATCTCTTCTATCCGGTACATCCTTATTGATCAAGTTCCTATCTTGGAGAGAGGTGGTGATCGAAACAAGATGTTGTTGATGCGGGAGGCACAATGTATTTACCAGTTGGGTACAATTTATCCCAGTGGACTGAACACAACCCCAGACTTTAAGGTATTCCTATAGTTATGATTTGCGCGACACACACTGGGAGTGCATCCTTGGGAAGCAGTGACTCTGTTTAGGTGCTAAGTGTGTAGAAATCCCACTTGCTGGTGTCACCGCTCACTCTATGCCCACAGCACACGGGAGTGGGAGCATCTGGTATCCCTCTCTCTGTGTGGAAGTCCTGCATCTTATTGGTGGACACTCACCTAACACGCGCTTTCGGAGTGTGCTATTTAGGATACCAATTAGTCTATATGGGTGGACTATACTGTACTAGTGGGGACCCATTATACAGTTGTGCTGACATGTGATTATATGCTACATTATTGCCTGAAGGTATCAAGATATGCACAAAGTATTGTTTAATGATACTGACATAATGTGATTAGACCCTTGCGAGAAGACTAGTATAGATCAACAATGCTTGTGATATGTCATGATGATCAATTTCTGTTTGGTACTATAACACTGGGTCTAGTAGAAATTCACTATGTTGTATATCCTTACTCTGTTTAAATCTTAGTAGTATAATGTGACCGTTAGCCTAAATTGACCAGTTAGGTCATTACATCATAGGGATATCACCTGTACTTTAGGAAACAGGGAATTTATTGTGTAACATTCTGATATGATATAGTCTTTATGTATTTGTTTTATTCTATTATGTTTAATTAGGAGACACACACAGGGAAACAGGAATCATGAGTAAGTCTAACACAAATCACGTATATTGCATGTTAAACAGAAGGTGACATGCAGTCTAGAATCCCTACCCTGTGACACTGTTTATTTTTTATACTAAGACAGTATAAATATTGTTTGGCATATATTTTATATATACGTAGAATCACTGTAGTAGTTCACTTCATGTGAGGTTGGGCAGCAATCCTAGCCGTATCCATAGCAACCATTCATGCATAGGGTTGCTTCGTTCAGTTATTATCCTTTCACATTATGGGAATAACATGACTTTATTTGTATGGATGTTACACACGAATGCATTGTTTTATGTTTGTGCACTAAGACTGTAAAAATAATGTTGTTGTTAATAAGCAATTATCCACAGTATGTACACTGCCGGAAGTGATGAACACATACTTCCGGTTGTGGCTGCTCAGTGGAACGCAAGATGCGTTCCATTCACGTTAGATTCGCGCCGTTTGGGTAAAAGGTTTGTTTGAATAACACTATAAAATTTTTGTATTTTGTATTTTATCACTGTTGTATGCTGACGAAGGGGACTAGATCCCCAAAAACGTATATATATGTTATACACATATTAACACATAAATATATATTATATAAGCATATACATATATATTTACAGTTTTAGCGCTGCCAAATCTGTTGGCGCTCTACAAATACCTAATAATAATAATAATAATAATTAAACACAGTCCCCATAGACCGCAATGTAAAGGCACTTTTCAGTGCCATTTGTTTTTCTAACACCCCACATCCCCTCACTTTAACCCCTTATAACTGTTTTGTGCAGTTATTTAAAAAAGATAAAGATGCTCATAATTTTTATTTAAAAAAATTGAAATACAGTTTATTTTGGGGGAAATTGGGGGACATTTATTTAATTAACTAGAGGTCTGACCGCCGGTTAATTAATTAGTGTGCAAAGTGCTACTGTGAGCTCGCAGTAGCATTAACCAGTCACTTGTAATGGCTGGTTATTCAACGTGTGCCCCTTTACGGGCGCACATTAAAATAGCGCTTCACATGTAATCTAGCCCGCTATGTTTTATGCATTTTGTTGTTAAGTTCTTATATTTGATTATATGGCCCGAATGATCAAGCTCCGAATGGAGCTTGATGCCCCTGTTTCCGCGCGAGCCTCTAAAGACCACTGCTCCATAACTTGTCCGCCTGCTCTGAGGCTGCCGACATCAATCCGCACGATCCTAATTAGTACTTTATTTCGGTTAAAGGAGCCGATCGCTTTAGGGCAATGCCCTACAAAAGGCTCTTTTAAGAGCTATTGGTAGTTTACTGTTAGTGGGGTTTTTTTTAGATTAGGGCTTTTTTATTTTAATGGGCAGCAAAATAGCTGATTGCCCTTTTAAGGACAATGCCCATACAAATGCCCATTTAGGGGCAATGGGTAGCTTAGGGTTTTTTTAGACTTGTTTTTTTATTTTGCGGGGTTGGTTGGGTGGGGTTTTAACTGTTAGGGGGTACTTTGTAATTTTTTAGGTAAAAGAGCTGTTTAATTTAGGACAATGCCCTACAAAAAGCCCTTTTAAGGGCTATTGGTAGTTTAGTGTTAGATTAGGTTTTTTTTATTTTGAGGGGGCTTTTTATAGGGATATTAGTTTAGGTTTTAAATTTTTTATTTTGGATAATTACTTTTATTTTTTTCTGTAATTTTAGATTTTTTTATTTTTTGTAATTTTAGTGTTGTTTTTTGTAATGTAAGATTTTTTGAATTTTTTTAATATTTTTTTTAGGTAAAAGATCTGTTTAATTTAAGGCAATGCCCTACAAAAAGCCATTTTAAGGGCAATTGGTAGTTTAGTGTTAGATTAGGTTTTTTTTTTAATTGGGGGGCTTTTTATATAGGGATATTAGTTTAGGTTTTAAATTTTTTATTTTGGATATTTACGTTTATTTTTTTTTCTGTAATTTTAGATTTTTTTATTTTTTGTAATTTTAGTGTTGTTTTTTGTAATGTAAAGATTTTTTGAATTTTTGTAATATTTTTTTATTTAATTTTAAATCTTGTAAAATAATTGGGGTTAATTGATGGGGTTTTAAATTAGGGGGCTTAGTGATTAGATAGATTTTTTTTGCGTTGTGGGGGGTTGGCGGTTTAGGGTTTAATATTGTTATTAGCTAGTTGGCGTTGTGGATGTTTTTGCGGTTTAGGGGTTAATAGTGTAATTATGTAGTTTGTGTTGTGGGGGTTTGGCGGTTTAAGAGTTAATATTTTAATTTTCGGATTAGGGGTTAATTACTTTATTATTTTGTGATATGGGGGTTGGCGGTTTAGAGGTACATTTTGTGTTAGGTGTTTGTTAATATTTCTTGCAGGAGGTTAGTTTTTTTGTTAATACTTTGTGCGGGCGGTTAGTTTTTTTTGCTAATACTTCGTGTGGGCGGTTAGGTGTTTTTTTGTTAATACTTCGTGCAGGCAGTTAGTTTTCTTTGTGACTACTTTGTGCGGGCAGTTAGGTGTTTTTTTGTTAATACTTCAAGCGGGCATTTATGGTTTTTTTGTTAATACTTTGTGCGGGTGGTTAGGTTTTTTGTTATTTTGTGCGGGCGGTTAGGTTTTTTTGTTAATATTTCGTGTGGGCGTTTAAGTGTTTTTTTGTTAATACTTCGTGCGGGCGTTTTTTTTTTTTTTGTTAATATTTCGTGCGGTTGGTTAGGTTTTTTGGTTAAATGTTTTATGCGGGTGTTTTTTTTTGTTTTGTTATTACTTCGTTTTCGGCGGTTAGGTTTTTTTGTTAATATTTCGTGCGGGCGGTTAGGTTTTTTGGTTAAATGCTTTGTTTACATTTTTGGGCTGAGCATGCAACTGATGACGGTGACAGACGCGTTACAAACGCGATTATAGTATAGATATTTACATACATAAAATAACGGTATAGTGTGAATCTGCTGGGTCTGCTTAAAGGGATAGTAAACCCAAATTTTTTTCCCCATTGTTTGAAACATCATATCTAGTTGTTTAAATCAACAAATAACACCTATTAGCCATTTTTTTTAATTTACATACAAATTGCAATTGAAAATATATATGCTGCCAACCCCTTATTTTCAGTCATTATGCTGCCGAATTAACAAGTTCTACCTAGGTAGAACTAATATGGCATCACACATGCGCATTTAAACAAACTTGTTTCAATGCATGCACATATCGGAATTCTCTCCTAGTGTTTCAGCCGCCGTGTCATTACCATCTCGCCGGATGCCATTGAAGAGTGGCTTGATCAGCGATTAAGAATGTATTGCGCATGCGAGTGCCCACACATTAGATTGCGCATGCCGAGATTGAGGAGAGGCATTCATTTAAATATTGTAATTAGCTGTTCAGTGTTGCAGTGCCATTGGAGGAAGGGAGGGAATGCATTATGTTACTCCAGCCTACATCTATGGGCGGCCGTTATGGCTGTTTACAGGGAAAACTGTTGTATAATTTTCTTAAACATTAAAGCTTCATTTTAAGGTAAGCTTGGATAATTTTTAATCTATGAAACCTTAACTAAGTGGTTGTGTATTTTTTAGAATGCTGCAAAGTAAAGATTTCTAACACTTTAATAATTAACAATTAATTAATAAAACAACGCAAGGTAGATTACAAGTGTTGCGCTATTTAGCACTTTCACTCGAGTGCAAACACAACTGGTAAACTTTTAACGTACATGTGTTAGAGCGCATATTACAAGTTGAAAGTAAATGGTTTGTGCTTCAGGACTTCAGAAATCGCAAAACACTTATCGCTTGCTCCCTAACCCAACACCATGTTAGACCAATAGTGCTCAGCCTGACAAGAGTTATTCATATTTTACATTCCAATGTTCTTCACATAGAAGAAATTGTTCTTTTTATTTATACATCGCCAACACTATATAAACCTAATAACCCCTAAACCGCCAGCCCCCCACATCGCCAACACTATATAAACCTAATAACCCCTAAACCTCCAGCCCCCCCATAGCAACTAATAAACTAAACCTATTAACCCCTAAACCGCCAGCCCCCCACATAGTAACTAATAAACGTAACCTATAAACCCCAAAACGCCGGCCCCTCACATCGCAAAAAACTAAATTAAACTATTAACCCCTAAACACCCTCTAACTTTAAATTAAAAGTTACAATATAACTATCTTAAAACAAATATAAACTTACCTGTGAAATAAAAAATAATAATATTAAACTATAAATTAACCTAACATAACTATTAAAAAACCTAAATTACACATTTAAATAAACCTAATACTACGGAAAAAAAAAAAAATCTAACATTACAAAAAAAAACCCACTAAAATTGTGAAAAATAAGATTACAAAAAATAAAAACGAAATTATCCAAAATAATAAAAATTACACCTAATCTAATAGCCCATAAAAACAAAAAAGACCCCCAAAATAAAAACACTCCCTAACCTAACAATTAACTACCAATAGCCTTTAAAATGGCCTTTTGTAGGGCATTGCCCTAAGTTAAACAGCTCTTTTACCTACAATAAATTACAAAGTCCCCCCAACAATAAAATCCCCCACCCAACCAACCCCCCAAAATAAAAAAACCTAAGTTTAAATAAAACCTAAGCTACCCATTACCCCTAAAGGGGCATTTGTCTGGGCATTGCCCTTAAAAGGGCATTAAGCTCCTTTAGTGTCCATCAAAACCCTAAACTTAAAAAAAACACCCAAAAAAAAAAACATCCCCAAAAAAAAACTAATACTAACTTCAGAAAATCTATTCACGGTTCCTGAAGTCCGGACATCCATCTTCATCCAGGCGGCGAGAAGTCTTCATCCAGGCGGCGACATTTTGATCCATCACAGGGGCATCTTCTTTCTTCATCCCAGTGTCACAGAGCTGTGGAGGCGTGGTTTGAAAAGCCAATAGGATTTCAGTAGCTCTCATCCTATTGGCTGATTTGAAAATGTCAGCCAGTAGGAATGCAAGGTACCCCATATTTAAAATGGTACCTTGCATTTAAGCTTCATTGCTCGTATGAAGAGGATCCTCCACGCTGGATGTCCGCGCCACCGGCAAAGATGCTCTGAGCCTCCACAGCTCCGTGACACCGGGATGAAGAAAGATGCCCTTGCGATGGATCAAGATGTTTCTGCCTGGATGAAGACTTCTCGCCGCCTGGATTAAGATGGATGTCCTGACTTCAGGAACCGTGAGTACATTTTCTGGGGTTAGTGTTAGTTTTTTGTATTTTTGTTGGGGTGGGTTTTGTTTTAGATTAGGGTTTTGATGGGCAGTAAAAGAGTGGAATGCCCTTTTAAAGGCAATACCCATACAAATGCCCCTTTAGGGGCAATGAATAACTTAGGTTTTATTTACCCACTGGTTGGGTGGGGGGTTTTACTGTTAGGGGGACTTTGTAATTTATTGTAGGTAAAAGAGCTGTTTAACTTAGGGCAATGCCCTACAAAATGCCCTTTTAAGGGCTATTGGTAGTTTATTGTTAGGTTAGAGGGTGTTTTTATTTTGGGGGGCTTTTTTTATTTTTATAGGGTTATTAGATTATGTGTAAATTGTATTATTTTGGATCATTTTGTTTATTATTTTCTGTAAACTTATAATCTTAGAGTTTTTTTATTTCATAATTTTAGTGTTTATTATTTTTTGTAATGTTAGTTTTTTTATTTTTTTTATTCATAGTGTTAGGATTATTTAATAATGTATTTTTTTTTATTTTTCATTTATTTTATTTATTTAAAATAGTAATGTTAGTTTAAACTTAGTTTTTTTTATTTCACATGTAAGTTTTTATTTATTTAAAGATAGTTATATTGTAAGTTTAATTTAAAGTTAGAGGGTGTTAGGTTTAGGGGTTATTATTTTAATTTAGTGTGTTGCGATGTGGGAGGCTGGCAGTTTAGGGGTTAATATGTTTAGTTTAGTCTTTGCGACGTGGAGGGCTGGTGGTTTAGGGGTTAATAGATTTAGTTTATTAGTACCGATGTGGGGGGCCGGCGGTTTAGGGGTTAATAGATTTAGTTTATTAGTACTGATGTGGGGGCCGGCGGTTTAGGGGTTAATAGATTTAGTTTATTGGTACCGATGTGGGGGGGCAGTGGTTTAGGGGTTAATCATTTTATTTAGTGTCGGCGATGTCAGGGGGCAGCGGTTTAGGGGTTAATAGCTTTTATTAGTGTCGGCAATGTCAGTGGCGGCGGTTTAGGGGTTAATCATTTTATTTAGTGTTGGCGATGTCGGGGGCGGCAGATTAGGGGTGTTAAGACTAAGGGTTTATGATAGGGTGTTAGTTTTAAATGTAACTTTCTTTTCCCCATAGACATCAATGGGGATTGCGTTACAGCAATTTGCCATTCCGCGATCGCAGGTGTTAGTTTTTTTCTAACACTTTGGCCTCTATTTAACAAGCTCCGAATGGAGCTTGATGGCCCCTGTTTCTGGCGAGTCTTCAGACTCGCCAGAAACAGCAGTTATGAAGCAGCAGTTACAAAGACCGCTGCTCATAACCTGTCCTCCTGCTCTGAGCAGGCGGACAGACATCGCCGGAAATCAACCCGATCGAGTACGATCAGGTTGATTGACACCTCCCTGCTGGCGGCCGCGAGTCTGCAGGGGGCGGCATTGCACCAGCAGCTCTTGTGTATTGCTCGCCGTATTCAGCGAGGTCTGTCGGACCTGATCCGCACTGTCGGATCAGGTCCGACAGACCTTGATAACTTGGGGCCTTTCTCTCTATTGATGTCTATGAGGGAAAGAGTGCACGAGCACATAAACTCAACCCTTGGCTTTTGTGCGGTATGGAGCTTAACTCACCATAACGCACAGCACAAGGTGGTTTTTCAGTAACTCGTAATGGCAGCACTATGGAAAGTGCGATACCGCTCATTTTTTTGCGTTCTTTACGCACTCGGTATAGCGCAAAACTCTGAATCTAGGTGCATGTTTTTTATTATTATTATAAAACAAAAATGTAAATCAGAGTTTAAAAATTATCCTGACATGCTACTAGTCCCAGGAAAAAAGCTTTAAAAACTTTCGCCTAGATTACGAGTCTTGCGTTAGCCTTAAAAAGCAGCATTGAGAGGTCCCAATGCTGCTTTTTAATGCCCGCTGGTATTACGAGTCTGGCAGGTACAGGTGTACCGCTCACTTTTTTTCCGCGACTCGAGCATACCGCAAATCCACTTACGTAATTGCGTATCTATTTTCCTAACGACGGTATTACGAGTCTTGGAAAAAGTGAGCGGTACACCCTCTCCTGTCAAGACTGATACCGCATTTAAAAGTCAGTAGTTAAGAGTTTTATGGGCTAACGCCGTAACATAAAACTCTTAACTAAACTGCTAAAAAGTACACTAACACCCATAAACTACCTATTAACCCCTAAACCGAGGTCCCCCCACATCGCAAACACTATATTAAATTTTTTAACCCCTAATCTGCCTAACCGGACATCGCCGCCACTTCAATAAATGTATTAACCCCTAAACTGCCTCACTCCTGCCTCACAAACACTAGTTAAATATTATTAACCCCTAATCTGCCGTCCCTAACATCGCCGACAACTACCTACATTTATTAACCCCTAATCTGCTGACCCCAACATCGCTGCCACTATATTAAATTTATTAACCCCAAAATCTAAGTCTAACCCTAACACCCCCCTAACTTAAATATTATTTAAATAAATTGAAATAAAATTACTACAATTAAATAAATTATTCCTATTTAAAACTAAATACTTAACTATAAAATAAACCCTAAAATAGCTACAATATAACTAATAGTTACATTTGTATCTAGCTTAGGGTTTATTTTTATTTTACAGGCAAGTTTGTATTTATTTTAACTAGGTACAATAGTAAATAAATAGTTATTAACTATTTAATAGCTACCTAGTTAAAATAAAGACAAATATACCTGTAAAATAAAATCTAACCTAAGTTACAATTACACCTAACACTACACTATAACTAAATAAATTAACTAAATTAACTACAATTAATTACAATTAAATTAAATAAACTAAATTATGAAAAAAAAACCCCACTAAATTACAGAAAATAATAAAATAATTACAAGTTTTTTAAACTAATTACACCTAATCTAATCCCCCTAATAAAATAAAAAAGCCCCCCAAAATAATAAAAATCCTACCCTATACTAAATTACAAATAGCCCTTAAAAGGGCTTTTTGGGGGGCATTGCCCCAAAGTAATCAGCTCTTTTACCTGTAAAAAAAAAGACAATACCCCCCCAACATTAAAACCCACCACCCACACACCCAACCTTACTCTAAAACCCACCCAATCCCCCCTTAATAAAACCTAACACTACCCCCTTGAAGATCACCCTACCTTGAGACATCTTCACCCAACCGGGAAGAAGCGGTCCTCCAGATGGTCCGAAGTCTTCATCCTATCCGGGCAGAAGAGGTCCTCCAGACGGGCAGAAGTCTTCATCCAGACGGCATCTTCTATCTTCATCCATCCGGAGCGGAGCGGAGCGGGTCCATCTTCAAGACATCCGACGCGGAGCATCCTCTTCTTTCAACGGCGACTGGAACAATGACGGGTCCTTTAAATGATGTCATCCAAGATGGCGTCCCTTCAATTCCGATTGGCTGATAGAATTCTATCAGCCAATCGGAATTAAGGTAGAAAAAATCCTATTGGCTGATCCAATCAGCCAATAGGATTGAGCTTGCATTCTATTGGCTGTTCCAATCAGCCAATAGTATGCAAGCTCAATCCTATTGGCTGTTCTAATCAGACAATAGGATTGAACTTCAATCCTATAGGCTGATTGGATCAGCCAAAAGGATTTTTTCTACCTTAATTATATTTGTCTTTATTTTAACTAGGAAGTTATTAAATAGTTAATAACTATTTAATAACTATTGTTCCTAGTTAAAATAAAAACAAAGTTGCCTGTAAAATAAAAATAAACCCTAAGATAGCTACAATGTAACTATTAGTTATATTGTAGCTATCTTATGGTTTATTTTATAGGTAAGTATTTAGTTTTAAATATGAATAATTTATTTAATAATAGTATTTTTATTTAGATTTATTTAAATTATATTTAAGTTAGGGGGGTGTTAGGGTTAGACTTAGGTTTAGGGGTTAATAACTTTATTATAGTGGCGGCAACGTTGGGGGAGGCAGATTAGGGGTTAATAATTGTAGGTAGGTTGCGACGACATTGGGGGTGGCAAAATAGGGGTTAATAACTATAATGTAGGTGTCGGCGAGGTTGGGGGTGACATATTAGGGGTTCATAAGTATAATGTAGGTGGTGACGGTGTACGGAGTGGCAGATTAGGGGTTAATAATATAATGCAGGTGTCGGCAATGTCAGGGGTGGCAGATTAGGGGTTAATAAGTGTAAGATTAGGGGTGGTTAGATTCGAGGTTCATGTTAGGATGTTAGGTGACTGTAGACATAAAAATTATTTCCCCATAGGAATCAATGGGGCTGCGTTAGGAGCTGAACGCTGCTTTTTTGCAGGTGTAAGACTTTTTTTCAGCCAAATCTACCCCATTGATTCCTATGGGAAAATCGTGCACGAGCACGTTTTCACAGCTCACCGCTACCGTAAGCAGAGCTGGTATTGAGGTGAGATGTGGAGCTAAATTCTGCTCTACGCTCACTTTTTTGCGGCTAACGCCGGGTTTCGAAAAACCCGTAGTATCAGCGTTACTGTAGGTGAGCGGTGAGGGAAAACTGTGTGTTAGCACCGCACACCATTACCGACAAAAACTCGTAATCTAGCCGTTAGAATGTTACTATATGCAAAATTTTTATACACTTTTATACATTTCTTTTTATTGTTGGGTGTATTAAAATGATTGTCTTTTTTTCAGACCCGTAACTTGAAAACAGGGAAAAGTGTATAGTTTTATTTATTTAAATTGTGATTTTGTTTATTTGATCCGTTGCATTATACAGTTATAAATATTATCTTTCCTTTAGTTCACATATAAATAATGAGTTGGGATGTACCCTGTCATTATCTGAACTTGCACAAAAGAATATATATACACATAAAGCCTAAAATTACTAATAGTGCATTACTTAAGACAAGCAAAATAAACATTTCCCTATTTTAAATATTGAAAAAACTTTTAATAAACTATTCCAGTGTGTGAGTGTCATGTCCTTAAATCCTTACCAGAGCCAAGTAGGGGCCACACTAAGTCAAATAGCATGAAGATCCGGAGTAGCGTTAAACAGAAGGCTGTGAAGACAGCTGAAGTCCAGGGCTATGCTAAGATACCGAGGTTTAGCGATGCTGACAGTGTAGGGTGCACTGAGTACATCCCTATGTCAGAGTTGGATTTAGGAGGATGCACTAAGTTTACCACACAGGACTTGCAGACTTCTTATGTTAAAAAATCCAACTGTGTTACCTCTGCTAAGGCTGGCATTATTTGTGTCCTTGATGTCAGAAATGGCCCCACAGTTTTTGTTGGTGCCAAGTCCTATGGGGAGGTGTTAAAAGGCCCCTGCTAACTAGTCAGGTGCTTGGTTATTCTCTAGGTGGAAGTCCTAGCATTCTTTGTTTCTGGTCTGTTGCCCTGGTTTTGACCTCATTGTGGTGTCCCTTGGTTTATGTCTTATGCCTTACCTTGCTTGTACCTTGATTTTTGGACTGATAAACTGGTTGCTGTCTTTTCGGAAAAAAACTTTGGACTATTCTTCAACTTCTGCTCCTGCGCTGTTGGTGACATCCTCAGCTTGTTCCTTGTATCTGCCTGCAACACATCTGCTGCAGAGTTGGTTCCAGCTGAGAATCAAGATAAACTCATTTTTATCGTATATTGAGTAGGTGTACTCTGCACAGAAAGTGTTAAAGGAACAGTGTTAAATGTTCATGATTTAAAAAGGGCATGTCATTTTAAACAACTTCCCAATTTACTTTTATCACCAATTTTGCTTTGTCATCTTGGTATTCTTAGTTGAAAGCTAAACCTAGGAGGTTCATATGCAAATGTCTTAGACCTTGAAGACTGCCTCTAATCTGAATGCATTTTAACCACTAGAGGGCATTATTTCATGTGTTTCATATAGATAACATTGAGCTCATGCACGTGAAGTGGCTTAGGAGTGAGCACTTATTGGTTAAAATGCAAGTCTGTCAAAAGAACTGAAATAAGGGGGTCGGTCAGCAGAAGCTTATATACAAGGTTATTACAAAGGTAAAACTTGTATTATTATAACTGTGTTGGTTATGCAAAACAGGGAAATGGGTAAAAAAAAGGGATTATCTTTCTTTTTAAACAACAAAAAAGCTGGTGTTGACTGTCCCTTTAACTCAAAGGACATTGCTATTAACAAGATACCTTATTTTTTGCAACTGTTATTAATGTGGTGGGAGTGCAAATATATATAATATGGAGATCATGGTGCAGAGTTTAAAACCACTGGTAAGGGCACCCCTTGCCTGTGTAAAAGGTAAGAACATACTCCTGGATGCTTTCCCCAGTGTATACCAGGGGCTCCAACACACTGTGCACCCACCTACCTATTAAGTGGTTCAGACCATACTTCCAGTTGCTTTCCCCAGTGTGCCCTAGGGGCTCATACACATATTATAGCCTCCTACAAAAGCTCAACCTTAGGCCCCACCCTTGATCCCACCACATATATTTTTCACAACTAAACAGTCATTGTATCCCCTTAGTTGCCAGTAACACATGTACGTAGTAGTGATGTGACCCCTTTGGCTACCATAAGTAAACACCCATCAATGATTGAACACCCCCATGATTGCCAGTAACACATATAATAGAAAATGCACAGTGTAACTTCTTTTTGAGCCATATTTCTAATGTATAAAGACCTAGAAGGCCCTTTACATTTAGCTGACAGGGGTCTTTAAGTGTCCAGTATTTTTGTACAGATTATACTGCACAGTCTGCTAAAATACCGGACACCCTACTTGTATGGTTCAAGTCAACTATAATTAATATAAAATTGATACAGACATAAATGATTCTAAATGTGGGGAATTTACTATTAAGTAATGACAGACCTAGCACCTGTAGTTTCTTAGCTACACTGCACAATTAGATATGCTAATTAGTATGGCTGGTAACCACAGAGGTAATCACATGACATGATCCTGAGGATCAGCCATAGCTCTGTAGATATTACCTGACCAAAGCAGTTCATGACATTTTAATAATCTATTCCCAACATAGCACTGGAAACTCAGGATTTATAATGGGAGTTTTGTTTGAACTTAAAGGGACAGTAAACACATTCGCCTAGATTTAATTTAGAGTTTTGTCGGTAAAAAGCCGCGTAGCTAACGCTGCTTTCTTTCCCAACGCACCCTTCCAACAACGCTGGTATTTAGAGTTGTCTGAGGGGCTGCGTTAGGCTCAAAAAAGGGTGCGTTGAGCCTAACTTAGCTCCACTTCAACCCTCAATACCAGCGTTGCTTACGGTAGCGGTAAGCTGGAAAAACGTGCTTGTGCACGATATCCTCATAGGAAACAATGGGGCAGTTTTGGCTGAAAAAAAACCTAACACCTGCAAAAAAGCAGCGTTCAGCTCCTAACGCAGCCCATTGTTTCCTATGGGGAAACAGTCTCTAAGTCTGCACCTAACACCCTAACATGTACCCCGAGTCTAAACACCCCTAACCTTACACTTATTAACCTCTAATCTGCCGCCCCCGCTATCGCTGACCCCTGCATATTATTATTAACCCCTAATCTTCCGCTCCGGACACCGCCGCAACCTACATTATCCCTATGAACCCCAAATCTGCTGCCCCTAACACCGCTGAACCCTATATTATGTTTATTAACCCCTAATCTGCCCCCCCAACATCTCCGCTACCTTACCTACACTTATTAACCCCTAATCTGCCGACCGGACCTCGCCGCCACTATAATAAATGTATTAACCCCTAAACCGCTGCACTCCCGCCTCGCAAACACTATAATAAATAGTATTAACCCCTAATAAAGTTATTAACCCCTAAACCTAGGTCTAACCCTAACCCTAACACCCCCTAACATAAATATAATTTATATTAAACTAAATAATATTCCTAAAATTAACTAAATTAATCCTATTTAAAACTAAATACTTACCTATAAAATAAACCCTAATATAGCTACAATATAACTAATAATGACATTGTAGCTATTTTAGGATTTATATTTATTTTACAGGCAACTTTGTATTTATTTTAACTAGGTACAATAGCTATTAAATAGTTAATAACTATTTAATAGCTACCTAGTTAAAATAAATACAAAATGACATGTAAAATAAATCCTAACCTAAGTTACAATTAAACCTAACACTACACTATCATTAAATTAATTAAATAAATTACTTACAATTACCTACAATTAAATACAATTAAATAAACTATTCTATAATACAAAAACAAACTAAATTACAAAAAATAAAAAAGAATTACAAGCAGTTTAAACGAATTACACCTAATCTAAACCCCCTAATAAAATAAAAAAGCCCCCCCCAAAATAAAAAATTCCCTACCCTATTCTAAAATACAAAAGTAATCAGCTCTTTTACCAGCCCTTAAAAGGGCTTTTTGCGGGGCCTTGCCCCAAAGTAATCAGCTCTTTTGCCTGAAAATAAAAATACAATACCCCCCCAACATTACAACCCACCACCCACATACCCCTACTCTAACCCACCCAAACCCCCCTTAAAAAAAACTATCACTAACCCCCTGAAGATCTCCCTACCTTGAGTCGTCTTCACCGAGCCGAGCCAAATTCTTCAACCAAGCGGAGCAAGAAGATATCCTCCATCCGGTAGAAGTCTTCATCCAAGCGGCAAAGAAGAGGTCCTCCATCCGGGCGAAGTCTTGATCCAAGCGGCAAAGTAGAGGTCTTCCATCCGGGCAATGTCTTCTTCCAAGCGGCATCTTCTATCTTCTTTCTTCCGGATCCATCTTCATCCCGCCGATGCGGAACATCCTTCTTCCCCGACGGACTAACGATGAATGAAGGTTCCTTTAAGGGACGTCATCCAAGATGGCGTCCCTTAAAGGAACCTTCATTCAAATCTGATTGGCTGATACAATCAGCCAATCAGATTGAAGTTCAATCCGATTGGCTGATCCATTCAGAAAATCGTATTGAACTCGCATTCTATTGGCTGTTCCAAACAGCCAATAGAATGTGAGTTCAATACGATTGGCTGATTGGATCAGCCAATCGGATTGAACTTCAATCTGATTGGCTGACTGCATCAGCCAATCAGATTTTTTCTACCTTAATTCCGATTGGCTGATAGAATTCTATCAGCCAATCGGAATTGAAGGGACGCCATCTTGGATGACGTCCCTTAAAGGAACCTTCATTCGTCATTAGTCCATTGGGGAAAATGGATGTTCCGTGTCGGCGGGATGAAGATGGATCCGGAAGAAAGAAGATAGAAGATGCCGCTTGAAAGAAGACATCGCCCGGATGGAAGACCTCTTCTTTGCCGCTTGGATCAAGACTTCGCCCGGATCAACCAAGCGGAGCAAGAAGATGTCCTCCATCCGGTAGAAGTCTTCATCCAAGCGGCAAAGAAGAGGTCCTCCATCCGGGCGAAGTCTTGTTCCAAGCGGCAAAGAAGAGGTCTTCCATCCGGGCGATGTCTTCTTCCAAGCGGCATCTTCTATCTTCTTTCTTCCAGATCCATCTTCATCCCGCCAACGCGGAACATCCTTCTTCCCCGACGGACTAACGACGAATGAAGGTTCCTTTAAGGGACGTCAGCCAAGATGGCTTCCCTTAAAGGAACCTTCATTCAAATCTGATTGGCTGATGCAATCAGCCAATCAGATTGAAGTCCAATCCGATTGGCTGATCCAATCAGCCAATCGTATTGAACTCACATTCTATTGGCTGTTCCGATCAGCCAATAGAATGCGAGTTCAATACGATAGGCTGATTGGATCAGCCAATCGGATTGAACTTCAATCTGATTGGCTGATTGCATCAGGCAATCAGATTTTTTCTACCTTAATTCCGATTGGCTGATAGAATTCTATCAGCCAATTGGAATTGAAGGGACGCCATCTTGGATGACGTCCCTTAAAGGAACCTTCATTCGTCATTAGTCCATTGGGGAAGAAGGATGTTCCGCGTCGGCGGGATGAAGATGGATCCGGAAGAAAGAAGATAGAAGATGCCGCTTGGGAAAAGACATCGCCCGGATGGAAGACCTCTTCTTTGCCGTATGGATCAAGACTTCGCCCGGATCAACCAAGCGGAGCAAGAAGATGTCTTCGATCCGGTAGAAGTCTTCATCCAAGCGGCAAAGAAGAGGTCCTCCATCCGGGCGAAGTCTTGTTCCAAGCGGCAAAGAAGAGGTCTTCCATCCGGGCGATGTCTTCTTCCAAGCGGTATCTTCTATCTTCTTTCTTCCAGATCCATCTTCATCCCGCCGACGCGGAACATCCTTCTTCCCCGACGGACTAACAACGAATGAAGGTTCCTTTAAGGGACGTCAGCCAAGATGGCTTCCCTTAAAGGAACCTTCATTCAAATCTGATTGGCTGATGCAATCAGCCAATCAGATTGAAGTCCAATCCTATTGGCTGATCCAATCAGCCAATCGTATTGAACTCACATTCTATTGGCTGTTCCGATCAGCCAATAGAATGCGAGTTCAATACGATTGGCTGATTGGATCAGCCAATCGGATTGAACTTCAATCTGATTGGCTGATAGCATCAGCCAATCAGATTTTTTCTACCTTAATTCCGATTGGCTGATAGAATTCTATCAGCCAATCGGAATTGAAGGGACGCCATCTTGGATGACGTCCCTTAAAGGAACCTTCATTCGTCGTTAGTCCGTCGGGGAAGAAGGATGTTCCGCGTCGGCGGGATGAAGATGGATCCGGAAGAAAGAAGATAGAAGATGCCGCTTGGAAGAAGACATTGCCCGGATGGAAGACCTCTTCTTTGCCGCTTGGATCAAGACTTCGCCCGGATGGAGGACCTCTTCTTTGCCGCTTGGATGAAGACTTCTACCGGATGGAGGACATCTTCTTGCTCTGCTTGGATGAAGAATTCGGCTTGGCTGGGTGAAGATGACTCAAGGTAGGGAGATCTTCAGGGGGTTAGTGATAGTTTTTTTTAAGGGAGGTTTGGGTGGGTTAGAGTAGGGGTATGTGGGTGGTGGGTTGTAATGTTGGGGGGGTATTGTATTTTTATTTTCAGGCAAAAGAGCTGATTACTTTGGGGCAAGGCCCCGCAAAAAGCCCTTTTAAGGGCTGGTAAAAGAGCTGATTACTTTTTTTTTTTTAAATAATTTTTTATTGAGGTTTAGTTAAAGACATACATAGATCGTAATAACACATTCTTATGTCACATGAGATAAGGCTACAATTGTACAGGAATAATAAAATAAACATGCAAGAGACGTATAGCCAACAATTTACATAGTTTGCGAACATTAAACAGGTAAGATGCTAAGCTTTCAGGAACCTTCTATATGACACAATGGATTACTCTTGGGCCAACAAAAGTAACAGGAAGTAATGAAGCGAAAGAAGGAAATTGTGACCAAGGAGACCCCTTTTGGATCTCAATGATAAACCTCTATTTTTTAAGTTTAATAGCAATTTTGTTCCTGAGGTCCTGAAGATTCTTGCAATATAGAACATGAGGGGTATTAGCTAGGAGTACTAATGAATCCACAGGACTACTCATAAGTTATATAAATTACTAAAGTAGGTAAGGGAAAAAAGGTACTGTAATCCAAACCCCCTTAGTAATATTAGGCAGGAACCATATTAAGTCAGATAGATCCATTAGTCTGATCAAAATAGGTGGGTTCCGTATTATGATGCACTTTGGAATAGAATGGGATATCAAGGGGGTGGAGGGAGGTGCGGTATAGACAAGAGAAACCGCTTTTTTAATTCTCCTAAAGCTAGGAGACATATTATAGAGCAGTATAGTATAAGGGGGGGGGGGGAGGTGGTAAAGTAGGTACTATGAGTAGAATATATGTCAAAGAAGACTTTCAAGGTATAAAGCACCGATTGTGTAATGTCACTAAGCTGGGGAGGAGAGCAAATGAAACTGTAAAGAAGTCAGGGTGTGTGTAGAAATTATAGGCTCATCCAGCTAGTATTATTGATCAGTCCTGCTGATCTAGATAAAGTAGGTGAAGTCAGTAGCTTGGTATTTAGAGTACTTACTAAGGGAGTAAATAGGTTGAAGGACTCATTACATGGGGGGGGGGTATAGATTAGTCGTGGTGAATTGTAGGGATAAGAAAAAGCATGGACCAATCTTGCAGCTAGGGTAGAGTAAGACTTACTTGAGATTGGACTTATCAGTGTGACATACGCTTGGAGGGGAAAAAATATAGAGCTAGTTTAACAGGGCTGAGAACTTTGGTGTTTATCTCCACGACAGCCAATGCTTATTTTCTATTTTGAAACAAGAGATACAGGTGGCTTAAATAAGATAATTATATGCATAGGCAAACATGGGCTATGGAAGTTAGCATGGGGCCATTCTAAAATAAAACACACTGAACTATAAAAGATTATCATAAGTAGGTTAGGGAAGGGGCACCATAGAAGTGCAAACAATCTTAAAACAGGCCAGGCTGCTACATTAGTCTCTGTAGCAATAAGGTACCTTGTCTTATAGTAATGATAATAAAAGCACTTGTATATACATCTATGTTTCAAGCAGGTTACTGTCCACCTTTATGCAAATTTAACTCCCTCCATCCGGGCACGGGCCCCATACCCCATGGAGGGTGCCAAATTAAAAAAAGTTATGTACCCACAACATTGAGTTAGATGAAGAAATTGGCGTGCCACACACAGTACCTCAGAGCTGATTACTTTTGTATTTTAGAATAGGATAGGGAATTTTTTTATTTTGGGGGGCTTTTTATTTTATTAGGGGGCTTAGATTAGGTGTAATTAGTCTAAACTGCTTGTAATTCTTTTTTATTTTTTGTAATTTAGTGTTTGTTTTTTGTATTATAGAATAGTTTATTAATTGTATTTAATTGTAGGTAATTGTAAGTAATTTATTTAATTAATTTAATGATAGTGTAGTGTTAGGTTTAATTGTAACTTAGGTTAGGATTTATTTTACATGTCATTTTGTATTTATTTTAACTAGGTAGCTATTAAATAGTTATTAACTATTTAATAGCTATTGTACCTAGTAAAAATAAATACAAAGTTGCCTGTAAAATAAATATAAATCCTAAAATAGCTACAATGTAATTATTAGTTATATTGTAGCTATATTAGGGTTTATTTTATAGGTAAGTATTTAGTTTCAAATAGGATTAATTTAGTTAATTTTAGGAATATTATTTAGTTTAATATAAATTATATTTATGTTAGGGGGTGTTAGGGTTAGAGTTATGTTTATGGGTTAATAACGTTATTATAGTAGCGGCGACGGTGCGGGCGGGAGATTAGGGGTAAATAATTGTAGGTAGGTGGCGGCGATGTTAGGGAGGGCAAATTAGGGGTGATTACTATTTATTATAGTGTTTGCAAGGCGGGAGTGCGGCGGTTTAGGGGTTAATAAATTTATTATAATGGCTGCGAGGTCCGGTCGGAAGATTAGGGGTTAATAAGTGTAGGTAAGGTAGCGGCGACATTGGGGGGGGGGGCAGATTAGGGGTTAATAAATATAATATAGGGGTCGGCGGTGTTAGGGGCAGCAGATTAGGGGTTCATAAGTATAACTTAGGTGGCGGCGATGTCCGGTCGGCAGATTACTGGTTAAAATTTTTTTATTAGAGTGGCGGCGATGTGGGGGGGGCCTCGGTTTAGGGGTACATAGGTAGTTTATGGGTGTTAGTTTACTTTATAGCACAGTAGTTAAGAGCTTTATATTCACGCGTTAGCCCATAAAGCTCTTAACTACTGACTTTTTTTGCGGTTGGAGTCTTGTCGGTAGAGGCTCTACCGCTCACTTCTCCCAAGACTCCAAATACCAGCGTTAGGCAGATCCCATTGAAAAGATAGGATACGCAATTGGCGTAAGGGGATCTGCGGTAGCCTGGAATCGCAGTAGGGAAGTGAGCGGTAGACCCTTTCCTGCCTGACTCTAAATAGCAGCGGGCGGTAAAAAGCAGCGTTAGGAGCCCTTAACGCTGCTTTTGACGGCTAACGCAGAACTCTAAATCTAGGTGATTGTAATTAGGAGACATTTCTGTTACTGTCCTATAGAATAACATATCAGTCAAGCGTAAACATTTGTTTAACAAAATAAAATCCTGTTTACTGCAATTGGTTTTTAATAGAAAAACTGCACCCAATACTCACCTTATTTGGAGGAGCCAAATAAGTTTGAGTCGGCAGACAACAAGGCTAATCATTGCCATTAAGTTAGTATAAAGTGAATTATTTTGCAGTTGTTATCTACTAAAGCCAATTAGGAAAATATTTGTTGCAGAGTTAGCTCTGAAAAGTCAGCAGGATGCAGTTTCAACTCAATGTACAATTTTCAGAGCTAATTACATGAAAAGGGGCAAAATAAATAATGAGTATATACCAAAGTTGTTGTATTATGCATAATTAAATATCTTATGTTAAAGCTACACTGATAACAGGCTAAACTGACAGTCATGGTATAATTTGATGCCTGGTTGTCATGGTAATAGTCTTATGGGAGTGGCTTATGTGATGCAGCAGTTATGTCACAAAACCAACTGACAACACAAAGCAACCACCCTCATAACTGCTGCTCACGTTGCTATTGTTGCCAGACTGATCCTGCTGAGCTTCAGTATTGACTGGGCTAAACTTTACAACTACAGCTCTGTATATGTGCTGGTGAGAAGAACAGTGACTACCTCTAACACAATGGAAATGGCATCCGGTGGAAGCTGCAGGTATGAACACCAATTACTACAGGTAGCGTTACCATGATCACCCCAACTCAGTAACTGAATAATACTAAATCACATTTATATACATTGTAAAATAATACTGATAAATAACTGAAGTAATAGCTCAAACTTTGTAGCTTCCTATGGGCACTAGTACTCTGAGACAAAACATAGCATACAAACCTTGCATAATAATAATCAATATTATCTTCACACCTTTATTTAAAAATACATATAATTTATTAAATATAATAAATATATTATTTATAAATATATTTTTTTAAACATATTATAGCATTATAATTATTATAGTCATAACTGTAGGGCACACCAATGCCTTTCTTTGCTTCCTCTACATATCTTTATAAGACTTGCAGCTGGCAGTAAAGGCTTTAAACCAGCTTTAAGGATGGTAAGAATTACTGCATCATTAGTCTGCAAATTCTCTAAAACAAGGACTTCTAGTAAAGGCCTAGAATATAAACCCCACGGCATGGGTCTGCAATTTATACGCTGCACACTCACTTGTACTGGAACCCTCATTAAACACTGTACTGTAAGATGCTGCATCTGATACAGCTGTTTGTTCTGCTTGACCCGGATGAAGAAAAGGCAACTGGTGATCCGAAATAAATTCAGATCAGACTGATGCGCATCTGGCCAGCAGTATTTGCGCTGATGGCAGATGTCCTCACGCTGCAAACCAACTGGTGCTGGGACCCTCATTAATCACTGTACTGTAAGGTGCAGAATCTGATGCAGCTGTTTGTTCTTCTTGACCCAGATGAAGAAAAGGCAACTGGTGATCTGAAATAAATTCAGATCAGACTGATGCGTATCTGGCCAGCAGTATTTGCGCTGATGGCAGATGTCCTCATGCTGCAAACCAACTGGTGCTGGGAACCTCATGAAACACTGTACTGTAAGGTGCAGCATCTGATGCAGCTGTTTGCTCTGCTTGACCCGGATGAAGAAAAGGCAACTGGCAATCTGAAATAAATTCAGATCAGACTGATGCGCATCTGGCCAGCAGTATACGCGCTGATGGGAGATTTCCTTCAAGGATTTTTATATTACTAAACTGTAAGTATCTAAGGTAAGATTTTCTGAGATTAACAAGTTTGTTAGCTCTTTGAGCAAGACATCCCATTACCACATTAGATTGTAAATACAGATCCTGCTCCAAGAGCCTACAGACATGTGCAGTGAGGTCAGATACTTTCTCACATTTCTGTCACGCTTTTTCTTTACTTTCCCATTTCATATAAATCTTTAGCTTTAATTTGGTTCTGTATGTTTAAAGCTTTCTGTATGTTTCAAGGCTTATTGATATACAATATACAAATCATCTCTGTGACACTAGAACTTGAGTCATAACACCAACAATAAAGCATAATTACACTTACACTGCTATAACTTTAATAAACTGATATTAAATCAAATTGAATGGCTTAAATCCATTCTTACTGCACATATCTGTCTAATGTAATAATGTTAAGGATCTTGGTGAAGAGAATACAATGATATGATTAAAATTGTTTGCACTTATATCCTCAATGCAATGCCTTGATGTAGGGACACCAATAAGCACCTTGCAGCTGGTTTACAATTTTATCTGAGAACTGCAGCAACCTAGAACAAGGACTACTATATCTGTGAAACTAAACTTGAATGTCTACAGTCACTGTGGGACAAGTACTACTGTTGGATTTTTGAAGCAGAGAGTCCTAGTGAAGCACAAGATTTGATAGGTCATGGGATGGTCCTGTATTTTGTACCTCAGATTAGAAATTGAAAAAAAAACTGCATTATAAGGTACAGTGTGCCATGCACCTATGTTCTTGCATTGGATGAAAAATCCTTACAAGATGTGCATAGACTGATTCATATCTGGCAAGCAGTATAACAAAGACTGGAATACTCTATGGCAGTGGCAGGAATATTGAAGATTTCAGAGGGACTAGTGTTATGTCACATGCTGATGCAGTCTTATATCAGGGATTTATTTTATTTCTCTACACTGTAAGTACCCAGAGGTAAGTTCGCCTTAAATACAAGAATGTAAGCTCTTTGAGCAAAGCACTGAAACACTAGATTGTAAGCTCCATGGAACAGGGTCTGCACTTACACCCATGGAAATCCTTTAGAGCAGGGACTCCCATTGTACCAAGTAAATGTATTGTTGTTAATAGAGTGAGATAAACCCTCCATTTAATTAGTTCAGCAAGGAATAAATATACACTGCATAGAATATACAAATTATCCCACAGAGTATTACTAATTCAAAATGCATTTTAATATGGCACCCCTTATGCTCCTGTCAGTTTAAACCAGTAGTATAGCAAACTGTGAAATACATGAGGCTTAAATAACACAGCATCAACCATAGGCAGCCTGTTTCGCTACTTTGGGACTCTTTCTCACTCAAATCATTATGGTTGATGCTGATGTCCTCGAACATTCCACCCTTTGCTACAGGGCTGCCCATTATATTGAAATGTATTTTGAATTGTAAGTGTTGCAATTTTGCACAGATAAGTACATTTATTTTTTGCTAGGATTAATACAATGGAGGAATGAGCCCCAAATGGGCCAAACAGGCTGTCTATGGTTGGTGATGCTGTTCTGCTCAAGCATTAATTTCACGCTTTGTAAGTGTGGTTACGAAAATTAATGTAATCATCAGCAAAACTGGCATATAGCCGTAAACCTAAAATCAATGCTTGAGTCCAATAACATAGCACCTACATCATACTGAAGAGCCCCAACGAGGGCGAAACAACCTGCCTATAGTGAAAAAACACTTTGTAGTATTACAATATATTATTCCCCTGCAAGACACCTCTCTTTTTGTACTGGGTTTGTATGTAAGCAGAGGCTTACATACATCATAAGATTCAAAATTTTGCCTGATTTCCAAGTGCCCTTGACATAGTAAAAGTGTTCCTACCTAAAACTATTAAATGGTCAGATGTTCTGCACATAGCTGCAATAAATATGTTTGTATATTTAAATATGAGGACACAAAGAATATCTCTTAATGATAGCAGCAACTGGATCACCCGAATCACCCAGCAGCAACTGGATCACCCTGGATCACCCGAAAACCTCTAGCAGTTATGTCCATGCTTTATTCAGTGCAGGCCTCCATTTACCAAGTTGCCTACAAGCTCATCATACTGTAACACACCTAGTAAAGAAGGCTTAATTGCCAAAGAAAGAGGATAACTACATTATTTGTTTACAAACTGAATAATAAAGTATGCATTTTTGCACATGTCTAGTAAATTCTTTGCCTTGATAAAAAAAATATAATGTTCTAATTCTTGAGAGCATTTATTGTTAAATGTTTGCAGTACACTACAGGTTACATTGTATGGGACCTACTAAAGGGATATAAAACCCATTTTTGTTCTTTCCGGATTCAGATAGAATATTACAGGCAATATTAAATAATTTTCCAATTTACTCCTATTATCAAATGTGCTTAATTCCCTTGATATACGTTGCTGAATTTACAAAACACATCAACATTTAAAAGTACAGTTACACTCATAATAACACTATCTGATACAACAATATTAAATAAAATATTCCATTAAAAAGTTATAAGGGCTCAAAGATATGAGGTCTCAGGTGTTATATAAAAAAAGACTGCAAAGGGCTTTAAAATAGAGATACTGTACATTCATACACATGCCTAAATATGTATATGTATGTATATGTGTGTGTGTACATATGTATTTATATTTGTATATACGTATTTACAGAATATAAACACTTAAATACATATGCATACATATATAGACATATATATATATATATATATATATATATATATATATATAAGTGCATTGGAGCCCTTTGCAGTTAAGTAGATGAAAACATGAAAAACATATTTATGCGATATTCATAAGTGTTAAACTATGTATTTACTATATAAATTTCACATTCCAATGTTTTTGCACAATGGCGAATATGTTCTATGTATTTTTAAATAGATTAACCTATATATCTGTATATATCTAGACCTATATATAATCAAGTTTATATATATATATATATATATACATACACACAGCGAGAAGTGCACTCACAGGAATGAACAACTGGCGCAATACCATTGGTAGCCTGTTCTATGGCGATTTACCACCTAGGTGCAACTTTTTAGCCCAGTAATGCTTTTCACAGAGTGGAACTTTCCTGTAGTATATCAGTCTGATCCCGCATATTACGGTCAGTCCAGCGCTGAAATACCAGGCAATTCCTCTCTGAACAAGGAACACAGCAACCCCAGACGATTGTTTCGGCCTTCATTGGGCCTCGTCAGTGAGGTGTAGCGATATTCCTCTAAGCACACTGAGCAAGGAGTCCACGTCTGGTTTCCCCTTTTTCCCATAGGGAGACTAAATACACACAGAGAGAGGTGCACTCACAGGAACGGACAACTGGCTCAATACCATTGTTAGCCTGTTCTATGGCGATTTACCACCTGGGTGCAACTTTTTAGCCCAGTAATGCTTTTCACAGAGTGGAACTTTCCTGTAGTATATCAGTCTGATCCCGCCTATTACGGTCAGTCCAGTGCCGAAATACCAGGCAATTCCTCTCTGAACAAGGAACACAGCAACCCCAGATGATCGTTTTGGCCTTCATTGGGCCTCGTCAGTGAGGTGTAGCGATATTCCTCTAAGCACACTGAGCAAAGAGTCCACGTCTGGTTTCCCCTTTTTCCCATAGGGAGACTAAATACACACAGAGAGAAGTGCATTCACAGGAACGAACAACTGGCTCAATACCATTGTTAGCCTGTTCTATGGCGATTTACCACCTGGGTGCAACTTTTTAGCCCAGTAATGCTTTTCACAGAGTGGAACTTTCCTGTAGTATATCAGTCTGATCCCGCCTATTACGGTCAGTCCAGCGCCGAAATACCAGGCAATTCCTCTCTGAACAAGGAACACAGCAACCCCAGACAATCGTTTTGGCCTTCATTAAGCCTCGTCAGTGAGGTGTCTATATATATATATATAAATATAAATATATATTTGTGCAAATATCCATCAGATATACATTTAAATATCTCTTTAAGAATACATAGAACATATTCTGCTATCCACAGAACATTAGATTATGAAAGATGCAATATTATCTTCTTATGTTATGCTTTTAAATAACCGCCATCGTGTTTGTGTGACTTGTGGGTGCTAGTAATTTTTCAGCTACATTGAAGTCTATGGGGGGAATGCGATTTTGTATTTGCAACTTCTCAAAGTCTATTTTTTACTGTGACGTTATGAACATGAGAGAGCAAACTTTTTACTTTCAACTCGTAATATGAGCCTGAAACTCTGAGAGCAAAAAATAATTAAGCAGTCATGTTATCCCCTTGGTTGCCAGTAACACATGTACAGAGCAGTGATGTAACCCCCTTGGATGCTAGAGGTAACCAACACAGCAATGATTGACCACACTCATGGTTGCCTGTAACACATATAATAGAAAATGCACAGTGTAACTTCTTTTTGAGCCATATTTCTAATGCATAAAGGCCTAGAAGGTCCTTTACATTTAGCTGACAGGGGTCTTTAAAAATACTGAACATTTAAGTGTCCAGTATTTTTGTACAGATTTTACTGGACAGCATGTTAAAATACTGGATTGTCCGGTTGAATACTGGACACTTGGCAACCCTAGGCATCAAAACCACTTCAAAAAAGTCCAATAGCCAAACAGGCTTTTCCACACTTTAACCATATAGCTTCAGCTTGCTAATCCATAAGGTCAAGATAATTGTTTTATTATGTAGAATATTTTTTCTCTTTTTTTGAAAAAAAATATATCTTGCAGGCTGCAGCCCAATTAGATTGTTTTTTTTTTATTGTCATTTTAACAACAAATATATGCAGGCTGCAGCTAGCTGGTCAGTATACTTTTGCTCAGGGATGGGGCATCATTTTATTGCAGTGGGGATTGGGCATCATTTTATTGCAGGGGGCTGGGGGGGCATCATTTTATTGCAGTGGGGCGGGGCATCATTGTATTGCAGTGGGGCTGGGGAATCATTTTATTGCAGTGGGGCTGGGGCATCATTTTATTGCAGTGGGGCTGGGGCATAATTTTATTGCAGGGGGGCTGGGGGCTTTATTTTATTGCTGGGTTATGGGGGAATCATATTTTTGTTGGGGGCATCATTTCATTGCAGGGGCTGGGGCATCATTTTATTGCAAGGGGACTGGGCATTATTTTATTGCAGGGGGGCTTCATTTTATTGCAGGGGAACTGGGCATTATTTTATTGCAGGGGGCTTTATTTTATTGCTGGGGGCATCATTTATTGCAGTGGGGATGGGGCATCATTTTATTGCAGTGGGGATGGGACATCATTTTATTGCAGGGGGACTGGGCATCATTTTATTGATGGGGGCATAATTTCAGTGGGGCTGGGGGAATCATTTATTGCCGGGGGGCTTAATTTTATTGCTGGGGCATCATTTATTGCAGTGGGGGTGGGGGCATAATTTTATTGCAGTGGGGCTGGGGCATCATTTTATTGCAGTGGGGCTGGGGCATCATTTTATTGCAGGGGGGCTGGAGGCTTCATTTTATTGCTGGGTGCATCATTTATTGCAGGGGTGATGGGGGAATCATACTTTTGTTGGGGGCATCATTTTATTGCAGGGGGACTGGGCATTATTTTATTGCAGGGGGCTTCATTTTATTGCTGGGGGCTTCATTTTATTGCAGGGGGACTGTGGCATCATTTTATTGCAGGGGGGCTTCATTTTATTGCTGGGGGCATCATTTATTGCAGTGGGGATGGGGCATCATTTTATTGCAGTGGGACTGGGCATCATTTTATTGCTGGGGGCATCATTGCAGAGGGGCTGGGGGAATCATTTATTGCAGGGGGGCTGGGGCATCATATTTTTGCTGGGGGCATAATTTTATTGCAGGGGCATCATTTTTGTGCAGGGGGCATCATTTTTTTGCAGGGGGCTGGGGGCCGGGGGCTGGGGCATCATTTTATTGCAGGGGGATTCATTTTATTGCAGGGGACTGGGGCATCATTTTATTGCAGAGGGGATTCATTTTATTGCTGGGGGCTGGGGACATCATATTTTTGTCAGGGGTATCATATTTTTGCAGGGGGGCATCATTTTATTGCAGGGGAGATGGGGCATCATTTTATTGCTGGGGCATAATTTTTTTGCAGGGGGGGCTGGGGGCATCTTTTTATTGCAGGGGGCATCATTTTATTGCAGGGAGATTTTCTTCATATAAAGCAATGAGGGATTTTCAAATGCATTCAGATATGCGGCAGCCTTCAAGGGTTTCAAAATTAGCATACAAGCCTACCTAGGTTTAACTTTCAATTAAGAATACCAAGAGACCAAAGCAAATTTGATGATAAAAGTAAATTGGAAAGTTGTTTACAATTACATGTCCTATCTGAATCATGGAGGTTTAATTTTGACTAGACTGTCTCTTTAAAGGGAGTAATAGCAAAAAAGCTAAAAAAATGTTCAGTATTTTGGGTATTTTTTCTCTGGAATTCACTGTAGTGAAGGGGTTAAGTTATAGGATGGGACATATATTGTTACCCTTTTCCAACTGTTATAAAGACAGTTAACACTTGGAATAACAAGACATTTCTGTTGTGCTGCTATAAAATAACATCAGTCAAGTCGTAACATTTTTAAAACAAATTAACATCCTTTTTTACTGCAATTATTTTTCAATAGCCAAACTCCGCCCACCATTTGCCTTATTTGGAGCAGCCAATCTGGGCTTTAGTCTGCAGACAACAAGGCTAACCGCTGTTAAAGTTAGTATAAAATACTCTGTTTTTCAGTTGCTATCATTAAAAGCCAATTAGTCAGAGATATATAACAGAGTTAGCTTTTAGACATCAGCAGGTGCTTTTCATCTTCTGAGAATTACAAATTGCTTAATTTCCACAGCTAAATTACATGAAAACGGGGTAAAATAAGTAATGAAAATATCTTACAGTTGTTTAATTATGCATAACTAAACAATGTATATATAAATCTCAAGGTGCTTACTGTTTCTTTACTAGCCAATCATCTGTAGATCTAAAATACTTGCTATGTATTATAACATTTCAATCAGGGGGAATTAATATAACTCTTTAAAGATGTTTTTACTTTTGGTGTTTATTAAAGGGACACTGAACCCAAAATGTTTATTTCGTGATTCAGATAGAGCATGCAATTTTAAGCAACATTCTAATTTACTCCTATTATCAAATTTTCTCCATTCTCTTGGTATATTTATTTGAAAAGCAAGAATGTAAGTTTAGATGCCGTCCCATTTTTGGTGAACAACCTGGATTGTTCTTGCTGATTGGTGGATTGATTTAACGGACCAATAAACAAGTGCTGTCCATTGTTCTGAACCAAAAATAGCTTAGATGCCTTCTTTTTCAAATAAAGATAGCAAGAAAACAAAGAAAAAAATGATAATAGGAGTACATTAGAAAGTTGCTTAAAATGACATGCTCTATCTGAATCACAAAAGAACAAAATTGGGTTCAGTGTCCCTTTAAACCAGAACAAGCCTTCAATTTCCCTGTTAAATTTCAGATAGACTTTTCTGAATAAAAGTGTATATATCATAAAAGTAGCAGAGATTATATGATTAAAATGATAGCCTATAACATTCAGTCACAGATGATAATTGATTCTTTCAGTACTTGTTTGTGAAAGTGATACTGTACAAATGGTTATGGTTGGAAAAAAATTGTCAACATTTACACATTTATTCCTAGTTTTATTTAAAATACTAAATATACATAATAAAAAAATTAAATGTATCCAAAAAAAAGCGTCCTACATCTGAGAGGTCTTGTTACCCATATATTTTAATGTCTTAAACTGGGCCATGTTTTTAAATAGCAATACTATATCATATACATTGAGGAGAGCTTGTTACTGGAAATACAGTTCCTTAAAGGCCATTTAATTGTCTTCTTGCCTGGAAGCATTCTTATGGCGTAACATCATTTAATATGGTCGTTTATGGGCTTCTCTGTTGAAAGGGTCCCTAGACAGTCTTCCAATATGGAATATTTTTCAGTAGCTACTTTTGTTAAACGTCTTTATCTCTTCAGATGTGCAATCCAGTTGCTTTTAAAAATAAAACTAATCCCGCAGCATAAAAGAGCAAGGATTTTGTTTGCTATAATATAGGCCCCACACTGCCACCTAATGGCTTCTGAAAGTAATACGTTTACAGTATCCAGAATTTAAAAGTTTTGAATGCTAAAAATTTGAATTAAATAATATATTCTTCTTTAACATACTGTAACACTTTTAAGTGTGATTAGTGCAAATTGAACAATAACACAATTTAAGGATTTTTTTCTGAATAAAGTAATACATATGCACTGCATGTTAAACCAAAATAAGATAATTATAGTATTCTTTTCAACAAAGGACACCAAGTGAACAAATTAAATTTGATTGCTAAAATAAAATTGTATGCTCTTTCTGAACAATGAAGGTTTAATTTTGGCTTTCATATCCCTTTAAATGTGTTTGATCCATGTAAACACTATACTTTGCACGGCGTTATGGGTCAGTACGATAATCAAATTCAAATCAGTCAGAAATTTTAAATTGTTTTTTAATGGATTCAATTAATTATTTTTATTCTATTGTGCGCATTGTATTTTTGCCTGTTTTGAGTGTCTTTTCTTTTCTGTTTGCAAAGCTTTTCTTCAATGTTAACATTCTTTCTCATAGTCAGTAAAAAAATTAAAGGCCATTAAGCTCAAAATTTAACAACAAATAAAATGTTTTATTATTATAAAAACTTCATTGCAATATACATTCACTAATTATTTTACTGTCTTGTGCTGTAAAATGTATCTGGAAATTGCGCGTGTTCCATTTTCTCGCAGGGAGGCTTGGGTTAATACTATTATATACATCTCTGTTATCTCCCGCCCCTCTAGTCATTTGGTCTCTTAAGGTGAATTATTCATTTTGCATCTGCTTTCATGATAGGAAGTGCAGTAGCAGTGACCATAATAAGATATATATATATATATATATATATATATATATATACCTGTTTAATAAATTATAATTAATTATCTATGCTGAATCAATGCTAAACAGCCTTAAAGGGACAGTATACACGCATTTTCATATAACTGCATGTAAAAGACACTACTATAAAGAATAAGATGCACAGATACTGATATAAAAATCCAGTATAAAACTGTTTAAAAACCTACTTAGAAGCTGTCAGTTTAGCTCTGTTGAAAAGGTAGTTGAAAAGCCCACTGCAAGTGGCAAATAAGACACTCCCCCCCCTCCCCCTTCTTTTGCATATGAAAAGACCCTTTACACAAACAGGAGCAAGCTGGAGAAGGTAGCTGACAGTATTCACATAAAACTTTGGGGCTTGGTTAGGAGTCTGAAAATCAGAGCAATGTTATTTAAAAAAAAAAAGCAAAACTATACATTTTTTAAAAAAAAACAACTTAATAGGCTATAAAAATAGATCATCTACAAAACATTTATGCAAAGAAAAAATGAGTGTATAATGTCCCTTTAAGGGAAGAGAAGAGGGCAGGGCCACCTAAACTCTTTAACTGCACATGTGCAAACAACAATCTCTAACAAGCTCTCATCCTATATATTGTATGTGTATTAGTTTGTGATTGGTTAGCAAAACTCCTTTTGTTCTGGGGATAGCATAAAGTTTAATTAATCATTGCAAAACTCTTCTCAGATATGAAGGTAACATTACTACACAGTTTACGATTTGCGTTTAATGTCTCTTTAATAAGCCAGGCTTTTTTAATTAAGCATTAAAAATGTAGTTCAAATTATACTTTACAATTATGAAACTTAAATACAAATAAAGATGATAATTTAAATGTAAATTTAGGATTGCTAAGAATTGTTTAAAGTGATGGTAAATCCAAGCTTATAACAAACGCTAGGATTTACCATCACTAAAAAATGAAGTGGAGTTTCAGTGATCGAACATTTTAGAAAGGGTGCTAACCTCAACCTTTCTGTGGCGTTCCACAGCGCTAAACTCAGCGGCTCCAGCCGTCCACGGCACATCGGTCTCCTTCAATGAGGTGATGTTTTGCACCTCTGAACCAGTAGCTGTGCGTGTCAACTGACAGTGTTCTGTATGCAGGCACCGCTATTAGTTCAGTGGTGCAAGCGGCACCTCATTGCTAGAAGATCGATGTGCCGTGGGCGGCCGAAGCCGATGAGTTTAACGCTGTGCAACTGCACAGAAAGAGTGAGTTTAGCACCCTTTTTTACATGTTTGATCACAGAAAATCCAATTGATTTTTAGTGATGGTAAATCCTAACATGTGTTACACACTTGGATTTACCATCACTTTAAGGGCAAGATTACATATGCGGTGCAAGCTTCAGCTGCTGAAACCATCGCCGCCTGTAATTTCACCTCGCACACATAAAACCCGCCGGCAGTTCATAAAGTCCTGTAAGTCGGATAAACTAGCGATCTCCAGAAATGAGCATAAATACAAATTTCTGGAGTCGCTATGTGACTTAAGGCAATAAAAAAAATGATAAATCTCCCGTAAAAGTCTAACCGCCTCCCAAAAATAAACCCAACATGTAAAACCCCTATATCCGCCATCAAACCCGCATTGGAACTAATAATAAAAGTATTAACCCCTAAACTGACAACCCCCCACAACGCAATATGCCTAATTAAAATATTAACCCCTAATCTGCTAACCCCAACATCTCTAACAACCTAATAAATGTATTAACCCCTAATCCGCCATTCACCCACATCGCAAAGTCCCTATTAAAACTATTAACCCCTAATCTGCCATTAACCCACATCGCAACAAACCTGATACATCTATTAACCCCTAATTCTTCACGACTTATTCCCTCTGTCTTTGCTTCACTAACCCCTACCCTAACTCATCTCTTTAACCAATCCCTCACCGCTGGCACATTCAGACACATTCAAGCATGCATCAATCATACCAATCCTAAAAAAGCCATCGCTTGACCCCTCCACCCCTTCTGACTATCGACAGGTCTCCTTACTTCACTTTGCTTCAAAATTATTGGAACGACTAGTCTATAATCGGCTAACTCAATTTCTCACATCTAACTCCTTACTTGATCCACTACAATCTGGTTTCCGCCCTAAACACTCAACAGAAACCGCTCTTGCTAAAGTAACAAATGACCATCCTCTCCTCCTAAAAATACTACATTAATTTGGCATCTGAGACAGAGCCCTCTCCTGGTTTGCATCATATCTGTCAAACTGCTCGTTTTCAGTTTCCTTTAACAACATATCTTGTGATCCTATGCCTCTCTGAGTTGGAGTACCGCAAGGCTCTGTCTTGGGCCCCTTGCTTTTCTCTCTCTATACATCCTGCCTTGGAAAACTTATAGCCTCCTTTGTTTTTCAGTACCACTTGTATGCTGATGATACCCAAATCTATCTTTCCTCTCCCGATATCTCTCCCTCTTTACTCAACCAGATTTCTGACTGCCTCTCTGCAAATTTCTCTTGGATGTCTTCACACTACCTCCAACTGAATCTGTCCAAAACTGAGCTGCTTCTTAACCCCCCTCTTCGAGACATCCAACACCTGACGGTTGGAGACTCTATTCTCAACACCTCACCCCAGGTATGCTGTCTCGGGGTCAAACTAGACTCAGAGCTCACATTCAACCCACATATACAAGTGCTTACCAAATCCTGCCGTTCACACCTATGCAACATTTCCAGAATTCGTCCCTTCCTTACTCAAAAAACTACAAAAATACTTATTCATTCCCTCATTTTGTCACGCATTGATTATTGCAATCTATTCCTTCATGGCCTTCCAAAACACTGCCTTTCCTCCCTCCAATCTATTATGAATGCTTCTGCTAGACTCATCCACCTAAGTCACCGATCTACATCAGCTGCTCTGCTCTGCCAGTCTCTACACTTGCTCCCCATACACTCCAGAATACAATTTAAAGTATTAACCCCAACTTACAAAGCACTCAACAGTCTACCTCCCAACTATATTTCCTCTCTCATCGTGAAATATTCCCCATCCCGTCCTCTTCGATCAACCTCTGACCTACGTCTCTACACTACTGTTATCTCTACGTCCCACTACCGCCTCCAAGACCTCGCACGTGCTGCTACTGTCCTCTGGAACTCTCTACCCCACTCCATAAGACTGTCTCCAACCTTGTATAGCTTCAGACGCTCCTTGAAAACTCACCTATTCATAGAGGTTTACCATCTCTCCTCCATCCCTCATCCGAACCAAACTAATACATGAACTGCCTGACTCACTGTTGCAAATACAACCAATGTAACAAGCTACCCCATCCTTATGTCTCTGCACCCTTAACCTATAGACTGTGAGCTCTTCGGAGCAGGGCCCTCTTCCTCCTGTACTAGATTTGTTTAGTTTTGTTATGTTTTGTATTTTATCACAAATCTTTGTCATTGTATACCCCTATCATTGTACCCAGCGCTACGGAATTTGGCGGCGCTTTACAAATAAATGATAATAATAATAATAATAATAACCCAATAATCATAATAAAACTATTAACCCCTAAACCGCCAAACCCACACAACGCAATAATCCTAATAAAACTATTAACCTCTATACTGCCAAACCCCCACAACGCAAATGACTAATTAAATTACTAAGCCCCTAACCTAACACCCCCTAGAGCTGTTTGATTTGGACAGCCAATAGGATTTCAGTAGCTCTCATCTTATTGGCTGATTTGAATTTAACGACGCAAATCAGCCAATAGGAATGCAAGGTATCCCATATATAAACGCGTACCTTGAATTAAAGTCTCAGTGTGCACCAGTGATTGTAGGAAGAGTTTCTCCACGCTCCATGGCTCTGCGGTCGCCCGTCTTCAGTTCCGTGTTTACAGGTCTCCAGTTCTGCGCTCCACAGCCGGCATGTTGCTGGAAGAAGATAGAAGATATCGCCACTTGGAAGAAGACTTCACCGCCGGACTTCAGGAACCGTGAGTACTTATCTGGGGGTTAGACTTAGGCTTTTTTTTTATTTTTGGGGGGGTTTGTTTTTTTTTAGATTAGGGATTTAATGGGCCTTTGAAAAAGAGCTGAATGCCCTTTTAAGGGAAGTAAAAGAGCTGAATGCCCTTTAAAGGGCAATGCCCATACAAATGCCCCTTTAGGGGCAATGGGGAGTTTAGTATTTTTTAGTGTTAGGTTTTTTTTATTTTGGGGGGTTTGGTGGGTGGGGCGTTTTACTGTTAGAGGGGGTGCTTAGTATTTTTTAAGGTAAAAGAGCTGTTTAACTTAGGGCAATGCCCTACAAAGGGCCCTTTAAAGCGCTATTGGTAGTTTAGCATTAGATTAGGGGGTGTTTTTATTTTGGGGGGGCTTTTTATTTTCATAGGGATTAGGTTTATTTTTTTATTTTTGATAATTTGGTTTATTATTTTATGTAATTTTAGAATTTTTTATTTTTTGTAATCTTAGATTAATGTAATCTTAGTTGTTTTTTTTTTAAAGTAATGTAAGCTTTTTATTTTAATTGTTTGTAACTTAGTATTTTTTAATTTGAGTAATTGGGGTTAATTTAGGGGATGTTAGGTTAGGTGGTGTTAGGTTAGGGGGCTTAGTAATGCAATTAGTTATTTTCATTGTGGGGGTTTGGCAGATTATGGGTTAATCACTTTATTAGATATATAGCGTTGTGGGGGGTCGGCGGATTAGGTGTTAATAGGGTAATTAGATGTTTTGCGATGTGGGGGTTGGCAGATTGGGTTTAATATAGTTTATTAGTTATTTGCGTTGTGGGGGTTTGGCGGTTTAGAGGCTAATACATTTATAAGGTTTGTTGTGATGTGGGTTAATGGCGGATTAGGGGTTAATAGGTTAATTAAGTTTATTGCATTGGGGTTACGGTTTCAGGGGGTTACGGTGCTAACATACTCAGCGCAAGTCTTGCTGCACCTGTCTATGTGTGGCGAGGTACCTTTTGAAATGCAGGATGCTGGCCTTCAGTGTAATAAATGGATAGTGACATTCTTTAAGTTCAATGTCATGGATGGTGAGATTTTTATATAGATGAGATCTTTACCCATGACTTGGTGACTGTGTAAAATTATTGGGAAGAATATTTCAGCTGAGACAGAGATGAAAATACTTTTCTTACAGTTACTTAGGGCTTGATGATCAAACAAAATATTTGTTTGTTTCTTTTTTGCAATGTATGTGTTTCTTCTTCACAGCCAGAACCTTATATTGCTAGATAAAGAGCGCACATGCACATATTTGTCTTTTTAAATTATTTGAGGGACCTCACCGTACTGACGACACATTTTAGATCATCTTACCAGAGAGGAGAGCTTTAAATCATCTCGCCAGAGTGGAGAACTTTAGATCATCTTACCAGAGAGGAGAGCTTTAGATCATCTCACCAGAGTGGAGAGCTTTAGATCATTTTACCAGAGAGGAGAGCTTTAAATCCTCTCACCAGAGTGGAGAGCTTTAGATCATCTCACCAGAGAGGAGAGCTTTAAATCATCTCACCAGAGTGGAGAGCTTTAGATAATCTTACCAGAGAGGAGAGCTTTAAATCATCTCACCAGAGTGGAGAGCTTTAGATCGTCTCACTAGAGAGGAGAGCTTTAGATCATCTTACCAGAGAGGAGAGCTTTAAATCATCTCGCCAGAGTGGAGAGCTTTAGATCATCTTACCAGAGAGGAGAGCTTTAGATCATCTCACCAGAGATGAGAGCTTTAGATCATCTCACCAGAGTGGAGAACTGTAGATCATCTCACCACGGTTTGTTTATCTCCTCTGTGCACTGTCTCCAGTTATATCTTCCCTCTATATTATCTTGTTAATCAAATCTTTTGGTACTGCAGCTCCTTCAAAATTTTCTACTTTTTTTATGTAATTATAGGTCTTCCTTTATTAAATGTCCACTATAATTACTTCAATTACAGTCAGCCACACTTACTGTTCAACATGTTTACTTAGAATTTTATTACAAGACCAGAGACTCCTATTTTTGCATTAGTCTTTCTTTACTACTCAATGCAGCCTTTTAAAGTACAATAACATTAAGATAAATAACATAAAACATAATAAGAAGCTAACAGAAGCTTTTTATAATGAGAGAAAAAACAGCCAATCAGCACAGAGAACAGGTTATAAATAAAGTACACAGTAAACACTCTTCCTCTTTCTTTTGCTGCTCAAAACAGATAAGTTGTGTTTATATACATGTTCATTGACCTTGTATATTTTGCTTATTTACATACATACTTATTTTTAAAATTTTGTAGCCTTAAATAAAGTGACATTGTAAAACCCTTTTTCTGAACGTTTTACCTACCATTTACTATCTCTTCACAATGTCGTTTTTCATTTCATTTTTTTCTATGTCTCTCTCTACAAATAGGCTAATTTGGCATTGCGCTTTTCTATAGTCACATAGTCCGGTTTTTATTTTACCTATCCCCTTGTGTTTGTGTGACTTTTGTCTCCTCTCCCTTCCTGCTCCTGTCTCGGCAGCTCCGACGCCATTTTGTGGGCCGTTCCTCTCCCTCCCGCCCGCCCATCCATGCTGACGTGTTATTTACCTCAGTCAGCCTGACACAGCTGCCTTGGTGGTCGAGTTGTAACATTGTTTAGCCGTTACACTCGACATTTTCTGCACTCAACAATAAATTCCCCCTTTTACAGGCTTGTATTGCCATCTACTGGCTTTCATTATATACATCTTTACCAACTTTTATTTACTTCAGGGAATTGCTCAATTTTGAAATAACTTTTTACCTCATAATAATTTAAGTTTAAGCCAATATTGTTACTGATCATAATACTTTTTTCTGAAAAAATATTTATACTGAAAAAATATTTATATTCTATTCATCTATATTAATTTATATATATTTTATTAAGGGAGCTAATTTAATTATTTTTTACTTACTTTTATTTTGGTTCAGACATATTTAATCCCAAAAAATATAATGTCTGAATTGCAAGCAGACTCATCTCCCTTAACATTACAAACTGTACAAAAGATGATAGACTCTTCCATGAATAGTTTGTTTGATAAAATGTCCTCATTGATGGGAGGAAAACAGAAAAAGACTTCTTTAAAAAGAAAAAACCCATCAATTGCCTATAAAGCAAGCAAAAAACTTATTGAAAAATCTCGACAGCTTTTAGCTGACCCTATTGTTCCTCACAGCAAAGGAAGGAAAACCGCTGTTAATAGAACCCTGCACCCCGAGGGTAACCAAACGGGGGATACTTACATATGCAAAAAATTAAAATATAATAATAAAGAAGTTTCAGATAATCCATCTTCAGAATCAGAAAATTCAGATGGTGATGAATACACAGATATAAATTCTGATAATTTTAATGATTCGGATAACTCCGACGGCCCCCCAGCGGCCAAGAAACAGAAAAAGAAACTTAAAAAATTTTATGATGTTAGTGAGGACGAGGAAGATTTTGTTGATTGCCTGGGTAACCCCAGATTCAAACCAGATGAATTACACCATCCCCGGTCAGCCGAGTGGTGTCCCCCTATAGACTTAGCCAAATTTATTGATTATCAATTACGTAAGCCCCTGAAGAAACAAACCCGTAACAAGATGAAGGCCGAATGCCCTCGCCCCCTCTTACCTAAAAATGCATCTATTACCCCAGAAGTTGACCCCAAGATTTTAAAATTTATCGGCTCCCCTGGATATAAATTGAAAAAAGGGGTGGACAGATCCTGGAAAATTTGCCAGGACAAACTTCTGGACTCTGTTGGCCCTCTGACTAAATTATTTGAACTGTCCGAACAAGGAATAGCTGAGAATTGTCCTTTGGATCCTTTCGTAGTCAGGGAATGGGTCCAAAGACTGCTTTGCTTTATCGGAAATACCAATTGTGCCATGTCTGGGGAAAGACGTCGGAACATCCTAAGAAAAATAGACCCCAAAATTTCGGATTTTTCCTCAAGCAATATTGCTTCCGACAAAAATGGTCTTTTATTCGGTGATTTATACCTTAAAGATCTTAACCAATACGTAAACACTTTTTCCAATTTGAATAAAGTAAAAACATCAGTGAAGAAAATTTTCTACCCCCAAAATTTCTCCGACAGGGCCGGGAGAGGCAGAGGCCGCTTTCCCGGCCGTCAATCCTATTTATCAAGGTCTCACTACTTTCCCCATCAAAACCAATTCCACCAACAATACCAGTCTCAATACCAAAGAGGTTACTCAGAGCCATCTACCTCCTCTTTTTTCCCGTCAAGAGGTCGCCCTTGGACCCAGAGAGGTTTCAGGACCAGAGCCAGAGCTAGACAAGCTCCTGGTAAGTTCTTTATCTCCTCCTCTTCCTTTTTTCCCAGAAAAAATTGGTGGCAGACTCGCCCTGTTTGCCCAAAATTGGGCTTCAATTACTTCAGATCCTTGGGTCTTACAAACAGTTTCAGGCATTCTTATAGAATTTATATCTCCCCCAATCCAAGGCTCTCTTCCTCATCCCATTCACTTTTCTCGAGAAGACGCTCTTTTGGTCAAAATGGAAATCTCAACCCTTTTTTCCAAAAAAGCGATTCTTCCAGTTTTCCAACCCCAAGACTTTTACCTGAGCAATTTGTTTCTAGTAAAAAAGAAAAACAATCAGTTCAGGCCAGTCATAAATCTGAAGACTCTAAATACTTACGTTGTATACCACCATTTCAAAATGGAAGGAATACACTTACTAAGAGAGTGTTTAAGAGAAAACGACTGGTTGGTTCGCCTGGACCTCACAGACGCCTACCTAACTGTTCCAATTGCTCAAGAACATTGGAAATATCTGACATTCCGCTGGGAAGACCAATTTTGGAACTTTACTTGTCTTCCTTTCGGCCTGTCCTCCGCCCCTTGGATTTTCACCAAGTTACTCAAACCTGTAGTGGCCTGGTTGAGACTCCGAGGTATTCGTCTAATAATTTACTTAGACGACATTTTATTGATGGACCAAGACTTTCATTCCCTTCAGAATCATTTAACCTCTACAATTTCCTTACTAGAATCCTTAGGCTTCATAGTGAACAAACAGAAGTCAGTTCTTTATCCTACAAAATCCTTAATTTTCTTAGGATTTCAGATCGACACTATACTTTCCTCTCTCAGTCTTCCATCAGACAAAGTGAAGAACATCAAAAAAGAAATTTCAAGAACCCTATCAAAAGATTCAGTCCCCATCAGAACTATAGCCAGAATAGTAGGTTTACTATCATCCTCTATTCAGGCTGTTTTTCCTGCCCCCTTACACTACCGAGAACTTCAAAGATTGAAAATTCTTCATTTGAGGAAAGGGTTTTCCTATTCTCATTTGATTCCTTTGTCTACAGAAGCCAAAGAAGAACTTTCTTGGTGGCTTTCTCATTTGGAAGCCTGGAATGGACGAGCCATTTTTGGCAGAACTCCAGATTTTGTAATAGAATCAGACGCCAGTCTTTCAGGCTGGGGTGCGCGTTGTGGTCCTTCCATCACGGGTGGCAAATGGACATTGGAGGAGAAACGTTTCCATATCAATTGTTTGGAATTATTGGCTGGCTCGTTTGCAGTCAAAAGTTTTGCCAAATTTTCTTCTCCAGTTTCTATTCTCCTACGTATGGACAATATTTCAGCGGTGCAGTATCTCAATCGTTTGGGAGGCACCAAATCGAGAGATTTGTCCAACATAACCAAAGAGTTCATTCATCTTTGTTTAGACAGGAATATTTCCATCAGAGCGGAATATATTCCAGGACAATCGAACACAGCTGCAGACTGGGGATCTCGTTATTTAACAGATTCCAGCGATTGGAGATTAGACAGGAAAGTTTTTCTATCCCTTCAATCTCTCAGAGGTCCCTTTTGCTTGGACCTTTTTGCGTCCAGGACCAATTTCCAGATTTCTCCATATTTCAGCTGGCGCCCGGATCCAGAAGCTGCGGCCATAGATGCTTTCCTTCATCCATGGCCTCCCCAGAAAGCTTATGCTTTTCCTCCCTTTTCAATGATCCCGAGGACAATTTCAATGGTTCGCAGGGATCTCCTTTGCCTGACAATAGTGACTCCATTTTGGCCAACCCAATCATGGTACCCCTCCCTTCTGGAGATGACCATCAATCTTCCAATTCTTTTTCCCCCGCTTCCTCACCTGTTAGTCAACCCAGAGGGCAATTATCACAGTCTAATTCTCCAAGGGTCTCTTCTCCTGATAGCTTGGACAATATCAGGGGACCCTGGTCTCTCCGAGGACTTTCGGAGGGAGCTAAGTCCCTCATTCAAGATTCCTGGGCCCCAGGTACCCGCAAATGTTATTTTGCCGCATGGTCAAAGTGGTCTGGCTGGTGCCTGCGCAGGGACTTGGATCCCGTTTCTTCTGATTTAAATGACATTATTAATTACCTTTCACACCTTTTTGAATCAGGTCTGGCTTACAGAACCATTAATGTTCATAGGTCAGCCATTTCGGCTAGACATAATTTAATTAATAACCTCCCTGTCGGCAAACATCCCTTAGTTTGTAGAATTCTTAAAGCCATTAGATTAAAACGTCCTCCTGTTCCCAAACACCAATTTTTCTGGGATGTAGACCTAATTTTCTCCCTTTTCAAATCTTGGCCTGAAAATAATTCATTATCTCTCAAACAACTTTCTGCTAAACTTGCTACTCTTCTTTGTCTAATTTCTTTCAGAAGGGTATCCGATGTGAAAGCTTTAGATTGGAATTCTAAACGTTTCTCTCCTGAAGGAGTTACTTTCTATCTTTCTCGAAGAACTAAAACTCTGTCTACATCTATTTTCTATCCTTATCTTCCTTCTGAACCTTCTCTATGTGTGGTTGAATGCCTAAAATCATATGAATCTAGAACATTATCTTTTAGGAAACCTGACCTTAGCCAACTTTTAATCTCTTTTGTTCCTCCTCACGCTCCCATCACTTCTACTTCTATTGCCAGGTGGGTTAAATGGGTCATGAAAGAGGCCGGTATTAACATTTCTTTTACTGCTCATTCTGTCAGAGGCTCTGCGGCTTCAAAAGCCTTTTTAAAAGCGGCTCCTCTTCAACAAATTTTACTTGCAGCAGACTGGTCTTCTGATTCTATTTTTAAACAATTTTATTTCAGACCCATTCAACATGCCTCTCTTAATTTATTTTCTTAATTTATTTTCTTAATATGCTTTAAACTTGCAAAAATAGGAGTCTCTGGTCTTGTAATAAAATTCCGATTATCCTAATATCTTGAAGGTATAATCTAGATTTTATTAAAGACACAGAGACGAGTATTTTCCCTCCTCAGAAATAATTATGTTTTTTCTCCCACCCTATTTTATTACGATATGTTATTAATATTTTTTGTCTTTAACAGTATCCATGTAATTTCAATCCATGTTCACCGTATGGATCATTCCCTACAACTCGGAAGTGTCATCCTTCAACAACCGAATTCTGGACATCCTTTTGGTCTTCGATCAAGTTCTACTGTTCATGGAACTCATTTCATCAATTCTACAGGAAAATGACTTTTGTTATACTTTGTTGTTTTGGACTTTTTGGTTTCTTCATGATGCTTAATATTCTTTTCTTTTTGAGCATCGACTAGAAAGAGGAAGAGTGTTTACTGTGTACTTTATTTATAACCTGTTCTCTGTGCTGATTGGCTGTTTTTTCTCTCATTATAAAAAGCTTCTGTTAGCTTCTTATTATGTTTTATGTTATTTATCTTAATGTTATTGTACTTTAAAAGGCTGCATTGAGTAGTAAAGAAAGACTAATGCAAAAATACTCGTCTCTGTGTCTTTAATAAAATCTAGATTATACCTTCAAGATATTAGGATAATCGGAATTACCTACCATCACTGTTGCTATTACAACTCATTAAAACCTTTCCCTTAAAGGGATATGTAAGTCTAAATGAATCTTTCATGGTTCAGATAGATTATAAAATTAAAAGAAAAAAAGTTCAAATTTGATTTTATTATTTATATTTATTACCCTTTTTTATTGGTAACATTGCTCATATAGTAAAGGAATTTTGCTTTAAAAAAAGGATACCAAGAAAAAGAGTTAATGAAAGTACAATTGTGCGCTCTATCAGAATTATAACAGTTTAATTCTGACTTCAAAATTCTTTTAATTAAAGGGACAGTGAAGCTAAAATTAAACCTTCCCTGTTAAGAGTCAACATTCCATTTTACCAACTTTACAATTTACTTTAATTATCAGATTTGCTTTGTTAAAATTACATGCATCCGAATCATGATATTTTAATTTTTGACTTTACTGTCCCTTAAAACACACAGTAATAACTATAACTTAAATGTCATCTATATCTACTTGCACGACTCATTTATAATACTACTCTTTTTAATGTAGAATATAATTTCCCCATTATTTACATACAATATGAATAGTGCCATATACATTTTAGAAAAGGATTCTTGTACCTTTGTAATGAACTCAATTACAGAGTATGTAGCTAAAGTAGGACCAAGACTTTGAACTAGTCTGTATGACATATAATCCCACAATCATGTAATAAGAAACGGGATACTTATTTAACTTCTGGTTGATTAGACGTCTGGGTAATTACATTCCTGAAGGCTGACACTAATAAACAAATCAATGTCTGAATGAAGGTTATTATTTTGTGATGATGCAAATGAAACCAGTATGTGCTATGTGTACACAGAAAAAACATAGCATACGGGAAACAGTGGGTAATTAGTTTTGCATACACAGCATCACTCTATGTCATACTTAGATTTACTATGTCAATCTATTATTGGATTACAATGATGTAAAGCCACAGGCGATGCTGTTCCTGTTATATAGGGTGCAGACAAAACAACTAATGACCAAGCTAGACATTTCATTTAAATAACTAGGATGGCATTACATGAGTTCAGACACAGTATAGTACTAAAAGCTATCTTAAAGGCACATTCCAGCCAAAATTGGAATCTGTATGGATGCATTTCAGTTGTTAATAGAAGCATGTTTGTAATATACATGTATTAGCAAAAATGCTTCTAATAAAAGCTATAGCTGTTTTAAAAGTGTATTTAAATATGCACAGTGCACCATTATTTTATACACAGCACTTGCTCAGAGAGCCAAAGGTGCTTGTACCACCTGGTAATGACTCAATTTGTTAATTGCTGACATGATCCAAGCCCCACTGGTGCTCTGAGCAGCTGCATTATTTATAATGCTGGGGCACTGAGAATATCTACGCTTCACATGCACCTGCAGAGAAAAATGCTAGCACTAAAACAGTGATAACTTTTACTAGAAACATTTTTGCCAATACATGTATATTGCAAATATGTTTCTATTCAAAGATGTAATTCATCTATGTGCATTTAAATGTTTAAAAAGTTTAAAGCAAGAATAGAATATACAGTATATTTTTGAAAAATAATATAGAAATTCAATCACAACAATATTATTTTATAGCAATGTTTACAATGTGTACAAAAGACAATACTGGGTTTAAGGCTTCACTTTAGGGAAATTCTGACATTAAACTTTGAGTACCCCTTAACAATCGTCTTGTGACAATTGTTGAGTACAATGGTCTAAAACCTATGAAAGTTGCTTTAATGGAGCCAATATAAAAAAAATCTTGTTACAGGGACACTTAAGTCAGAATTAGACTTTCATGATTCAAATAGAGCATGCAGTTAAAAAAACACACGCTTTACAATTTACTTCCATTTTATCAAAATGTGCACAGTTTTTTTATATGCGCACTAAGGCACTAGCTCCTACTGAGCATGGGAAAAAGTTCACAGTGTAAACGTATATTCTTTTTGTGATTGGCTAATTGATGTCACATGATATAGGGCAGAGAAAATGGAGGTAACTGTCATGATCCAGCCTAGAATTGAACCTGGGACCTGTTTCTATTCCTGTTGCTGTTCTTTTCCAGCCTGCTGTCTTACCTCTTTGCCACCAGATGGCTTGATCAAAGGCTGAGAATATTGGTTTTCTGTTTGCTGCAACTTTGGCTCTCTGGCTCCACCGGCTTACCAGCTGAAACAAATCATATAATCAGCAGCCTGCTATATTAGACAGGTTTGCTTTCAGTTCTGGGCCTTGACATTGAGTGTTGCACTCTGACAGAGCCTCTGGTCCTGATTCCTGTTTGAATACAGATGTGTTGGATTTCCTACTGCCTGATTACTGCTTCATTTTGTGACTACTCTTCTGGATTTTCCCTTGGCACTGTGTTTTGTTTCTGAATTCCTGGCAATTGATCTTGGCTAATTCTCTGATATTTCCTAAGGACTGTGTCAGGTACTTTTGCTTGCTTGTTACCTGTTACTACAGAGTTCCAGTCTGCAGTCTATGCAAGTATCCTGCCTGTTATTACAAAGATCTGCATTCCAGTTTGTTACTACAAAGTTACCAGTCTACAGCCTATGCAAGTATCCTGCCTGGTATTACAAAGGTCTGCATTCCTGCCTGTTACTAAAGAGTTCCAGTTTACAGCATATGCAAGTATCCTGCCTGTTGTTATTACAAAGATCTGCATTCCTGTCTGTTACTACAAAGTTACCAGTCTACAGCATATGCAAGTATCCTGCCTGTTATTACAAAGGTCTGCATTCCTGCCTGTTACTACACAGTTACCAGTCTACAACCTATGCAAGAATCCTGCCTGTTATTACAAAATCTGCATTACTGTCTGTTACTACAGAGTGCCAGTTTACAGCCTATGCAAGTATCCTGCCTGTTATTATAAAGTTACCTGATTACAGCATATCTATGTATCCTGTCTGCTATTGCCAAGTTTCTTGCCTACAGTTCATTTACATTTTTGCCTGCTTTAAGACTGTCTAAACCAAGTAACTTTTTGTATTCTTGTCTATACAGAGACTTTGCCTTTTATCTAGTTTGCATCTCTTTGCTTTGCTAATTAACCTATCAATAAAACCTTCACATTTATTTTCTAAAACCATTGTACCAGTTTAATTATGCCAAAAATGAAAGACTCACACAGACAAAACACAACTTTAACCCCAGAACCTGACACCTCTGCACAACAGCTCCCAACACCTGAACCTGCTCCCTTGAAGATTGTGACAGTAACTTTGTCAACAAATGTATTGCTTGTTTAAATTTCAGACTTTGTGGCCAATGTATGTCCGCCGCACGTCGATAAATGCCAACAGCATATGCTGTCGGCATTTATCATTGTGCGTGGTGTGTATGTGTGTGGCAGTGATGTGCATTGATAGGAGGCAGGGGAGCCGTCAAATCATAGAAAAAAGTTTTCAATAATTGATTTAAAAAAAGTTGTCTAGTGTTGTGCAAGATTTGACTCATTGACCACGCCCCCTAGGTACACCCCTCACCCCCTCCCTTCACAACGCCACCATAGCAATATAAAATGCATGATGAATCAATCCATCATCCCTGTTGCACAATTAAGGAGAGTCAGTGAGCCGTTCAGCTGCCCTCCTTTGATTGCACAACATGGATGCTCGATGGTTACAGTCTAGCACCACCCAGTTGTATCTCTCATGCGGCCAAACTAGGCTCCAATAGATTCCACTCTGGTGAACTGCTTGTGCGATGCTGCCCCCCTGCAGATTCGCGGCCAATCACCCGCTAGCAGGGGGTGTCAATCAACCCAGTCGTACACGATCGGGAGGTATTTTAGACCGCGGCCTAAGAGGAGGCGTACGAGTTAAGGAGCAGCTGTCTTAAGACTGCTGCTTTTTAACTCCTGTTTCCGGCGAGCCTGAAGGCTCGTGTGGAAACAGAGGCATCGGGGCCGATACGGACCTTGTTAAATTGGTTCCTAAGTGTTATTTGCATTGCCTTTTTATTATTTATTTGTTGATTATGGAACTTTACTGTATTTAATGACCACCTGATCATACATATACTGCTAATATTTAGTATATGCAGTTTACTAAATAGCATTAGCTCCTAATGCCTAGTCTCTATGACCAGTGTCAAATTAAGTTCTGACATAAGCAGCTGCAACATTATCTATCTATCTATTTGGTAATTTGTAGAGCGCAAACTAATCACCCATGAGGGTCTCAAGGCGCTAAGGGCTGCCGAGTGTGGCAGGGAGATAGGGATGAAGTTAAAGAGCCAGGTCTTGAGGTCCTTTCTGAACTTTGTGAGGGAAGAGGATTGTCTGAGGTGCAGATGGAGGGTGTTCCATGTCTTTGCTGCCATATGTGAGAAGGATCTGCCACCTGCTGCGGTTTTCCTGATGTGGGGGATGGCTGCGAGGGCTTGTTCGGCCGATCGGAGTTGTCTGGCAGGGGTGTAGAAATTGATGCAGTGGTTGATGTATTTGGGACCAATGTTGTGGAGGGCCTTAAACGTGTGGGTTAGAAGCTTGAAGGTGATTCTCTTGTTGATTGGCAGCCAGTGTAGATCCCTTGGATGTTTGGTGATGTGGCTTTGGTGAGGGATGTCGAGGATGAGCCTGGCTGAGGCGTTCTAGATGTGCTGGAGACTCTTTTGGAGTTTGATGTTGGATCCGGCATAGATTGCATTGCTGTAGTCCAGTCGGCTGCAGACGAGGCCGTGGGTGACCGTTTCCTGGTTTCGGTAGGGATCCATTTGAAGATCTTCCGCAGCAGGTGGAGAATGTGGAAGCATGTTGAGGAGACGGTGTTAATTTTTTGGTTCATGGAGAGCGATGAGTCCATGATAAAAGCTAGGTTTTGTACATGGTAGGTTGGAGTTGGAGAGTGTCCGAGGGTTGAGGGCCACCAGGAGTTGTTCCAGGCAGATTTGGTGGGTCCAAGGAGGATGACTTCAGTCTTGTCAGTGTTTAGCTTGAGACGGTTATCGCTCATCCATTTGGAGACTGCTGTCAGTCCTTCGTGGATGTTTCTCTTGGCGGTGGTGGGGCCTCGGGTGAGTGGGATGATTAGTTGGGTGTCGTCAGCGTAGGAGACGATGTTGAGGTAGTGGCATCGTACAATGGCAGTGAGAGGGGCCAAGTAGATGTTGAAGAGGGTGGGGCTGAGTAAGGAGCCTTGGGGTACACTGCAGCTGACTCCGGAGGGTTTGGAGGAGAGAGGCAGGAGTCTTACTTTCTGGGTGTGGCAGGTGAGGAAGGAGGTGATCTATTCCAGGGCCTTTTTGTGGATGTCGGCGTTGTGTAGGCGGGTGAGGAGGATGCTGTGGGTGACAGTATCAAATGCAGGTGAGAGGTCTAGGAGGATGAGGGCGGCGGTCTCTCCTCAGTCGAGCAGGGCGCGGATGTCGTCTGTGATAATCCTGTATTTACTAAAGAACCACCTACAAGATTCCCCATCAGTAACCCACTCCTAAAACTCACTTCGACTGTCCACCTAGCCCACTCCAAACACTATTGGTGCAAGGTTTTCCATTGTAAACCGACATCTACATGATTGCATACCGACTAAAAATATCCACCTTCAATAACCCCCCTCCCTTGAGATTCCTTTCCCCACTGCAAATAACCACAAAAATTACCAAAAATAAAAACTATTCTTTGCTAGGAATGCACCTCAACCAGTATATAAACAAGAGATTGTAATGTTTATTCTGTAATTTCACCAAAAAAAGAATAAGTAGCTATAACTTTTTACAAAAAAATATTGCACACAAGCATTAGCATTGTGGTATAGGGGCCTGGCTGCCATGTATTTCCTAGGAACAATAATTTATACAAAGAGATTGTTAAAAAACAGTTTGTAATTTTTGTCCACTAGGGGCTAGATTCCAAATGGCATGCTAACTGTTGCGTGCAAGTGAAAAGGGGAGAAGTTTGAGAAAGGTCCACGACTGAAACGCGTTACTTCTTTTTGGCCAATTTGAGCCACCGTAGTCTGTGACGTCAGACTACCATCATCAGAAAAAAAGACCGGACAAGAATTACCCTGCTTCCAGACGCGGGACAAAGCGTCACATCAACGTTACAGCAGGCTTGTATGCTGTTTAAAATACTCAATGGTAACCTGGTTTTATCATTAAGGACAAGGAAAAAGATAAGGTATTATATTTACAAACCAACAGATGCTGCCTTTGGAAAAAGCAGTTTAAGGTAACCTGGTTTTACCTATACTTCGGAATACTTCATTTTTTTACAACAAGATTGGATAACTTAACGGACTTGAGTCTGATTACACAAGGTACCCTTAATAAATAGAGACGGCACTAAAATTTTCATCTGCTTAACACTTTGCATATGCCAAAATCCTTTACCTGTGCACAGAAAAGAACTTTTTACGAACTTTTGCTCCATTTTTTAGTTCAATCATAATCATGTTCTAATATTTATATGGTTATTTTTATACTAAGGCTTGCTAACAATCTCTAATACCTTAGCCCTATTAAGTTTGCTTTTTTGCACAACGTGCAGAAAATTGTCTATTATATGCAATAAGGTGGTATCATATCCACATCTCCTTTTTAATCGCTATTTAGCTTACACATTTTAGCTTACACATCTTAACCCCATATTCTCATCAAATCAATATTTCATGTTTCTCTAAACCACTGCACCTACTATATCTGCTGTGTATACTAACTATATCTGTTGTCATATTAACCATATTAACTATATTAACTATACTAACTATATGTGCTGTGTATACTAACTATATCCTCTGCTAAGTATACTCACTATAGCTACTTTTTATCTTTTTGCCTCTGTCATTTTTGCTGAAAATAAGAAAATTTTTAATATAAATTCACCATATTTTAAGATCCAAAAAGTATTTTTAATCAATTTTTTTTAAAAAGCATCAAATAAAAAATATTTGTTTATATATAATATTTACTGTCTAGAGTGATTATTTCCATTTATTCCGTTCCACCTTAATAGTTTTAGCTTTAGAACCACTAACACTGGCCTTTAGCGCAGGAAGATAATTAACATAGACTTTAACTTATCAATTTCATCTGGGGATTTTTGATATCAACCTGTGTACTTTGAGGTGACTTTTTCAGCGCTCTCTCTCTCCCTCGATACAATTTGAAAAGGGGTTTAACCCAGCTATTTGGGCACGTTGGAAGTAGAGCGCGTATTTCAGGTTGAAAGTAAAGGCATTTGCTTGAGAACAATTGCACGTCAGGATTGTGCGACTGCAGAGCTGTGGTTAACTGTTACTCTCAACTAAAATGTTTCACAAAACACATCAAACATACATTTAAAAGTACAGTTACATTCATAATAACACTTTCTAAAAAAAATAATTGAAAAAAAATTATAAGGGTTCAAAGATATGAGGGGTCTCAGGGGTTAGGACAAAAAAGGCATGCATAGGGCTTTAACATAGAGATGCATACAAACATACACGTCTAAATATTTATACGTATATCCTGTATATACAGTCATGGCCAAAAATATTGGCACCCTTGCATTTCTGTCTAATATGCACGACTTCACCCAGAAAATTGTTGCCATTACAAATGTTTAGGCATTCTCATGTTTATTTATTTTGTTTATATTGGTATGACACAAAAAAGGGGGAGGGGGAGCCAAATCTGACACAGTCCATGCAAAACTCCAAAAATGGACTGGACAAAATTATTGGCTCACTCACTTTAATATTTGGTAGCACATCCCTTGGAAAAAATAACTGAAATTAATCGCTTCCTGTAACCATCAATGAGTTTCTTACACCTCTCGACTGGAATTTTGGACCACTCTTCTTTCGCCAAATGTTCCAGGTCTCTCAGATTGGAAGGGTTCCTTTTCCCAACTGCTGTTTTGAGATCTCTCCATAGGTGCTCTATGGGATTGAGATCTGGACTCATTGCTGGCCAGTTCAGTGTGCTTTGGGTCATTGTCCTGCTGTAAGACCCATGACCTCTGACTGAGACCCAACTTTCTGACACTGGGTCCTACGTTGCACTACAGAATTCTTTGGTAATCTTCAGATTTCATAATGCCATGCACACAGTCAAGACATCCAGTGCCTGAAGCAGCAAAGCAACCCCAAAACATCAGTGAACCTCCACCATGTTTTACTGTAGAGACCATATTCTTTTCTTTAAAAGCCTATTTTTCTTTTTTTTTTAAACAGTAGAATGATGGGCTTTACCAAAAAGCTGTAATTTTGTTTCATCTGTTCACAGCACATTCTCCCAAAAGGATTTTGGCTTCCTCAGGTAAGTTTTTTTTTTTTTTTTTCTTCTGTTTCTGTGTTAGCAGTGGGGTCCTCCTGGGTCTCCTACCATAGCGTCCCTTTTTATTCAGATGGTGATGTGTATTGCGAGCTAACACATTTGTACCCTGTGTCTGAAGGTCAGCTTGAATTTCTCTGGAAGTTGATTGAGGTTCTTTATCCATCATTTGAGCAATCCTTTGTTGCAATCTTTGATCATTTTTTCTCTTTCGTCCACGTCCAGGGAGATTAGCTACAGTACCATGGGCTGTAAACTTATTGACAATGTTGCGCACTATGGACATAGGAAAATTAAGATCTCTGTATATGGACCTTGAGATTGTCCATGCTTTTCCACAATTTTTGTTCTCAAATCCTCAGACAATTCTTTGCTCCTTTTTATCTTCTCCATGATCAGTGTGGCACACAGACACACACCAGAAAGGTTGAGTCAATTTTTCACCATTTTAAATGGTTGCCGGTGTGATTTCTATATTGTCAGCACCTGTTAATTGATACAGGTGAGTTTAATTACAAATTGCAGGAGCATCACAAACTTGCAATGCAATTGTTTCTTACAATTTTGAATAGGTGCCAATAATTTTGTCCAGTCCATTTTTGGAGTTTTGCGTGAAATGTGTCATATTTGGCTTTTTCCCCAAACTTTTTTGTGTCATACCAATGCAAACAAAAGAAATAAACATGAGAATGCTTAAACATTTCTAATTGCTACAATTTTTTGGGCAAAGTGCTGCATTATCTGACAGAAATGCATGGGTGCCAATATTTTTGGCCATTACTATATATATATATATATATATATATATATATACGGAACAAAATGCTTGCACTCACTGGTCTTTTTGTGAAAAACTTTTACTTAGAACAAAAGCTGTGACGTTTCGAGGACAATATCCCCTTCTTCAGACAACGTGTGTATCAAACAATAGTGACTTTATACAATGTTGCAAACAAACCCCTCCCCCCAATTAGAGCAAAAAACCGCCAAACTAGTAACCATGGTGACCAATGCGTCACATTATAAACAATCAAGTGTTGACATATTAATACAAAAATTATGTATAAGCCATCCTGGCTCTAAACTTAAAAGTGACTGCCCAAGTGATATATAGAGGGACTGTGAAACAATAGAAACAATAGAAACTGAGGCAGATAGCACACAGAACAAAGCGGAATGATAGTGTACATTCAATCATTCAACTAACGCTTTCAGCCCATACCTGTCAAACAAGGGGAGCATTAACTCAGAAAACTGGAGGATTTAGGCACTCACCAGGGGAAACACATCCCTGATCGTTACAGATCCATACCGCTGCAGCACCACACAACGCCGTGTACAGGACCCGGAACTAGCCAGGTCAGTCACGTGGGGGACAATGAGCCAATCACAAGGATTGTGTACTGTTGCCATGGTGATTGATCGCACCGAGCCATACACATCAGCTGCAGGACCATGGTGATTGATCGCACCGAGCCATACACAGCAGCTGCGGGACCAAAAAAGGTAAACACACTGTCAGCAAAGCTATACAATTCGTACTATTTATCATAACAGATGGTATGGCTATAGAGGATCAGCCAACACTGCTAGGGGAGTGACACATATCACCTTACATAATGGTCGATCATTAAAAAGAGCCACTATAGATGGATAAACACGCACCACCGTACGTATTCAAGCAAACTAACTACTGGGGCTGATGGTTATAAGCCTCAACTATATGCTCACATCCAGAGCGCATATATATTAAACCCATTGAATTGGTATGTCTAATTTTGATGACTTGATGGATTGCTGATAGTGAAAAAGACCAGGCTAGACCCATCCATGCCACAATAGGGGTTCAACTAAGCACAATTTATCATTCGAACACCCATTCATATAGTAGAGAGTGTTGAGAACATGCAAGTACCAGGACCCACTATTCACCCGTGGGGATTATAAAAAGAGTAGGCAGGTGTATAGAGATTATTGCAGTTCCAGTGGCAATAAATATAGTATTGAATGATACGTGGACTCTCCTAGTCCATCGAATGAGATTGGAAGATAATGACATTCAGCAAGAGTTGTCCATCAGAACAGCATACATAGCTATAGAAAACAGTGCCAATCAAACATTGTGTTTAATCCATGGGGCTGCAAGGTGTTTAGCCGGAAGATCCACTTGGCTTCAATCTGTAGGAGAAGTGTATCTCTATCACCCCCTCGCCTTAATGGGGGGACATGGTCTATCAAGGTGAATCTGAGGTCTTGGAGACCGTGCCTTTTTTCCACAAAATGCCTAGCCACAGGTTGGTCGCTTGAACCCTTCTTGAGGGATGTCCTAATAGAAGACCTATGGTTGGCAAACCGTGTTCTGGCATCATCAGTGGTTTTACCCACATAGAACCGCCCACAACTGCAGTTTAATAGATACACCACATGCGTGGTAGTGCAGGTCAGCACATGTCTGATCTTATATCTCTGGTTACGATGTTTATGGCCAAAAGTGGCCCCTGGTATCATTGAACTACAGGTGGTACATCCCAAGCACCTGTAGCATCCCGGTTTCTTTTTCCTTCCTGATAACCATGTCTCAGCAGTATAGCAATGGGTTGGATCTGTCAACATCAAAAGATCTTTTAGATTCTTGTCTCGTTTATAGCCCACTCTGGGGTGTTGCCAGCCATTAAAAGGAAGTCGAGGATCACCTTGTACAATGTGCCAATGTTCACGCAATGATTTCCCCAAAGACCTAGTTATGGGGCTGTATACAGTCGTAAAGGTCAATCTCTGCTCGTCTTTATTCCTAGTAGTGGTTAGGGCACGGTTCTCATTCTCAGCTGACACTCTACTTTGCTGGATCAGGTATGGGTTATATCCCCTTTGTGTGAAGCGTTGTTGCATTTACTCTAATTGTTGGTCTCTTCTAATTACATCACTGTTGTTCCTAACAGCCCGGCACAGTTGTGCTTTCGGGATTGCTTTGAGCAATGCTGTTGGATGATTGCTGGTGGCGTGTAGAATTGAATTTCTGTCTGTAGGTTTTCTAAACAAGGAGGTTCCTAGTTGGCCATTATCCATTTTAAAGATGTTCAGGTCAAGAAACTCAATATTTGACATGTCATACTTCAGCTTAAACTTTACCGGATTGGAAAGGGAATTTAGGTACGTAAACCATGTCTCAAGCTCGGGTACTGTACCTCTCCAGACAATCAACAAATCGTCAATGTACCTTCTGTAAAATAGTACCTCAGGTTTCTGGTATATCTCCATCACTGATGTTTCATAATGCTCCATAAAGATATTAGCTAGTGAGGGGGCCACGTTCGAGCCCATGGCCGTACCCAATATTTGTTGGTGGTACTTGCCCTCAAACCTGAAGTAATTGAGCCGCAAGCTCAAATCGAGTAACTTGATGAGAAAATCCCTAGGGGGACCAACATAGGGATATCTATCCAGGGCCTCTGACACATGTTGCTTCCCTGCGTTATGCGGGATAATTATGTACAGACTGTTGACGTCTGCCGTTACCAGAATGTACGGCTCTTCAAATGAAATGGTTCTAATATCCTCAATGAGCTGTGTAGAGTCCCTTAAATAGGACCTCATGCTCTTCACCAGTGGTTGCAGAAAATGGTCCACAAAGATTGCCAGCCTAGAAGTAATGGAATTATGAGCAGAGACAATGGGCCTACCAGGGGGCTTTGCCAAATTCTTATGAATTTTGGGTAGTGTGTAAAGAATTGGGCAGACTGGATGCTTAGTCTTCAGAAACCCAATGGCAGCAGTACACAATCCTTGTGATTGGCTCATTGTCCCCCACGTGACTGACCTGGCTAGTTCCGGGTCCTGTACACGGCGTTGTGTGGTGCTGCAGCGGTATGGATCTGTAACGATCAGGGATGTGTTTCCCCTGGTGAGTGCCTAAATCCTCCAGTTTTCTGAGTTAATGCTCCCCTTGTTTGACTGGTATGGGCTGAAAGCGTTAGTTGAATGATTGAATGTACACTATCATTCCGCTTTGTTCTGTGTGCTATCTGCCTCAGTTTCTATTGTTTCTATTGTTTCACAGTCCCTCTATATATCACTTGGGCAGTCACTTTTAAGTTTAGAGCCAGTACGGCATTGACCTATCTTTCTACTAGCTCATACCTATATGTCCTCTAATATCCAGATACCCTGGCAACTCTCAGATTAGTTTTAGCGCTTTGCTTATATGCTTGTCTACTATACTCGAATCGCCGTCTCCCTCCCCCTCCGCAATATACCCGCCAGTACCCAATGTGCCCACAATTTTTTTTTAATTATTATTATATAGCATGGGGCTCGCGCAACTCCCTGACCTAATTTGGCGATTTACTCACATATTTTGTCCACCATACTTGGCCTACCACCCCCCCCCCCTTAATATACCTCCTATCTTAGGAGAGTGAATTATGTGGTTTCTCTAGCCAATACCACACCTTATCTCCCCTCATTTCAATTATATCTTGCACTACAAAATTATATTAGCACTACTTCTCCTCCCAAGCTGAGCAAGATTGTTTCGCATTATCTTCTTTTCTCACAAAATATTTAGTTTGCATTTTTACCTTGCTGTTCTATTTCCCTAAGCTATTCTTATACAATCATTGAGCTTACATCTGAGGTTTACCTCGCTGTTATATCTCCATGAGCAGCTCCTATATAATTGTTTAGTTCACATTTGATATTTACCGTGTTATATCTCCCTAAGCAACGCCTATATAATTGTTTAGTTTGCATTTTCTAATTACCCTCTTGTCATGACTTCCTAAGCAATGTCTATACGACTTTCTAGTTTATATTGGATGTCTACCCTGTTGTTATATTTCCATACCAATTCTTATACTGATATTTAAACCCAAGATGTTTTGATCGTTTATTAAGGGAAATAGCTCAAGAAAGAAAAATGAAAATGAAAATGAGGTTCCAACCTTCAGTTCAGTATTCCCTCCAATGTGAATCTTGTTTTTCTGCATGGTAACCATTTTCTTGTAATGTATTATATCTATATGCTTTTTGGTTTATCACCTTGCATAAGTTGTATTGCTTTTTCCACAACCTCAATAAAAATTGATTATAAAAAAAAACAAAAAAAAAACGTACCCTCCTATATACCCCACAAAGTGCAAATGAGTGAACACAGGTGTGTCGGATCGGCATCTCATTAGCGCTACTGAGCATGTTCAAATGGCCAATTACGGCAACACACCTGGATCAGAACAAAAAAGCAAATGAGAAATGCACAAGTCTAATTGTAATAAATGGCAGCCTCTAAGCTGTAAGTAATTATTCAATCAATCTCAGATTAGCAGCTGGCAAACAATCAGAAGACATTCAGAGATAAACGTAATTAACTGCAGATGTCAATGACGATATAGAACACCTGTGCTTACACAGATAGTATGGTTATGGGCAGGGGCAAAAACGTAACATGGGTGGTCACCCCTGTAAATACAGCATCACATAGTATATGATTAGGCTCTTGATATTATATAGGCGGCAAAACACAATATACCAACAGTTAAACCAACAATAAACAATAACAACCCAAATACAGTAGATAGTAAACTGGGCAACCTAAAAGGTCATATGTGTGATAAATTAATGACCCATGTACATTAATCAGGGTTCAGTTGACACATACACAACTAGTGGGAAGTAATACTCAATGTCAGTGCGCACATTTAGTTACCTACACATGTTTGGTGCAATGTCTTTAACTATGTGTTTAACCTGAAGTGGCTACCGTATCGAAGTATCAGGCCGCCCAAGCCCATAGATGCATAATTGTTTACACGTGTACCCAATGAAAAGCTACTGGTTTTGTGATATAGATCACTGTAAAGTCACAAGGATTACAAACTGGTCACCTAATACCCGCAAATACATATTCCCATATGTCAGTATTAGTTACAAATGGTTAATAATGTGTTTGTTCAGTCTAACTCACAAATTCATACTCTAATGTGATAAGGCGATCCGTATCAGACCATTAATATCATACCGGTACGTATCTGTCTCCCCAAATATGTGGTGGGTATTTACCTATGTGCTTAACCTATTGACTGTGGCTGGTGTAGCACGTTACTTTGGTTAAACCCATCAATAACTCACAGCGACCTTATGTTGCAACATAGCTAGTGGAGAACAACAGTTTAGAACAAATCTCAGCAGTCATAACTGCGGCTAGGCATCGCATATAGGTGGGCCAGTGTGCCAGACACCCCGTCAATATGGATAGGTACATAATTATTGGATGTTAAACTATTCAGCAAAACATTATACAATGTGTTACACAATATCAGACTCGTATAATAAATCAGAGGAAACAATGCATATCCATGTTGGTATTAAGTCCTCTAGGCACTAAAGTTTGTAAGTTGAAAATCCATCTGTTCTCTTTCTGTAGCAGCAGTTTCGCTCTGTCACCACCCCTATTTAGAGGTGGGACATGATCAATGATCATGTATTTTAGCTCAGAGACTGAGTGCTTGGCAGATAAAAAGTGCTTGGCGACTGGTTGATCTGCCTTACCTGTTGCTAATGTGCTTCTGATGGCACACCGATGATTAGCCATGCGGGTCCTCAAGTCATCGTTCGTTTTACCAACATAGTATTTACCACAGCTACAATGTAGCAGGTGAACAACAAAATTGGTGGTACAGGTCAGGCGAAATTTTATCTTTTGTTGCTCCAAGGATGCGTAAAGAATTTACCTTGGGTGAGGCCGTTACAAGTAGTGCATCCACTACATCTGTAGCATCCGTTTCTTGGTGTTCCCAACCAGGTACCTGGATTGTAACTTGCTTTAAAGTCAGGTCGCATCAGAATATCACGTAGTGACTTGCCCCTCTTGTATCCAATTCTCGGGACCTCGTAAGCATGCAGTGGGAGACTTTTATCACTCTTGATAGTTTCCCAATTCTTCCTCAGTATTCCAGGTGTTTCCCATTTGTCAGGAGTGAAAGTAGTGACAAACGTGAGCCTCTTCTCAGTCCCAACCTCACCTGTTTTCTTTACTAGTGCTTCGTCTTGTGTAAGACCTCCCAGTTCATTCAATGTTGTTTGGAGATTCTTCTTGTAGTATCCCCTGCTCAGGAATTTCTTATTCATATCACATAGTTGTTCATCTCGTAGTGTTGTCACTGAGTTGTTCCTAATCACTCTTTTCAATTGAGACTTCGGAAGAGCCTGTTTAAGGGCTGGGGGGTGACAACTGTCAGCTTTAAGCAGGGAGTTCCTGTCAGTCTCTTTGCTGTAGAGGCTTGTGTCAAGATGTTGGTGGTTTTTAAAGATTCTTAGGTCCAAGAAGTCAATTTGCGTTTTTGAGTATGTCAGCTTGAATTTCAGATTCTCATTCGCTTGGTTTAAAGTCTTGGACCAGATGATGAGTCCCTCCTCTGTGCCTGACCAGATCAAGAACAAATCAATCATATATCTCCTGTATAGCCGTATCCTAGTGTCCTTAAAACACTCAGTCATGTGTTCCTCAAATTCAGACATATAGATGTTTGCGTAAGATGGGGCCACATTGGACCCCATCGCCGTTCCTGCTGTCTGCAAATAGTACTTCTGTTCAAACTTGAAGTAGTTGAGTGTTAAACAGTATTCCAAGAGCTGTGCCAATACATTGATTGGTGGGCCTATATACGGGTATTTTTTCAAGTGTGATAGTACTGCAGCTAAGCCACCATTGTGGGGAATCACTGTATATAGGCTTGTCACATCTAGTGTGACGAGAATATCCTCATCAGATACATTCTGTTCATCCTTTAATAGTTTGATCAGCTCAATAGAGTCAAGTAGGAAGGAAGCTACATTGTGAACTATTGGTTGTAAAAAGCTGTCAACAAAAGTAGCCAATGTCTGCAATAATGAACCTCTAGCCGAGATGATTGGACGCCCCGGTGGATGCAGTGGTTCTTTATGAACTTTAGGCAATGTATAAATGATGGGTATCACAGGATGTTCCACCATAAGGAATTCTTTATTTGCAGTGCTGATAAAGCCCATCTCATTAATGAGTGTTAAGTACCCATCAATCTGTTTCTTGAACACTTTTGTAGGATCAGTTGTCAATTTTTTATAAGTATTAGTGTCTGCCAACTGTCCAAGTATTTCATTCCGGTAATCATCATACTCCATCAGGACCAAGGCTCCGCCCTTGTCTGCCTCCCCGATTACCAGGGTCGGGTCTTTTTTCAATGTATTCAAAGCTTGCCATTCTGTAGCTGAGAGATTCTTCTTAACATTGTGTTTATGTTCATCACAAGAGTCATTAACTTGGTATGTGACCATTCTGGAAACAGTTTTAATGCTTGCATTGTTACTCTTGGGGTCAAATTTGCTTTTGCCCCTGAATTTGTCCGTTCACCACTGGAATCCCTGAAAAATTCTTTGAGTTTTAAACTTAAACATATCAACATGTAAGTCAAATTTGTTGGCAGTTGTAGTGGGTACAAACGTTAATCCTTTTTGGAGCAATTTTTGCTCTGTCTCAGTTAATTCATGTTTGCTGAGATTCATGATGTTGCTTGTCCCCATTAGCACCGTCTTCTCCACTGTCGGGGTGGTCTCCCCTGTCCTCTGTCTGCCGTGCCTCCCCCTTCTTGTGCAGCGCCCACGTCGTTTTTTGAACGAGTAGTCATCCCTTGGCTCTGATGTTGGGGGGCCGCAGGTGTGAGTGTGGTCTCATTGCCAGAACTTGCATCAGAGCTATCCACAGTGTTTAGGTTGCGTGGTTTATAGACCCTCTGTCTGTGTGGTCTTAGCGATCTTCTGTCTTCTGGGCTCAGGGTCCATTTGTAGACTCTCTTATCCCGATAGTCAGAGATTTCTGCTTCCCATTTACTCTCCTTAAAGCTGATTAGTTCCTTTTCATATGCATCAACTTGTTGTTTTAGGTTAGTCAGCCAGTCTTCCTCCTTGTTCTGTGCTAACACCTGCAGCTGGGTGCATTCAAACTGTTGTATTTCAATCTCACACTGCTTGAGTACCTGTGCAGTTTCTTCTATCACCAGGAGCATCAAATCAAGAGAACATTTGTTCCGAATTCCGCACCATTTGTTACAAAATGATACATTGTGTCTGCCAATAGTTGGTATATTTCTGATGCCGAATCCCCTAGGAATGTAGCGCTTCCTGTGGTATTCAGAGAGATACCCTCCATGTAATTTAAAGTCAATGATCCTCTTTTTGAGTTTTAACAGGTGTCAGAATAGATGTGCAGGCTGTTCCCTCTTCTCCTTGATGTCAAGGGTTTCAAACCTAATTCTTGAAGCATCCTCTTCAGTAAATTGAAAAACACATGCACCTTGTACCTCTGTATCTTCATTTGTGCATTCTATTTGCTCACTAACATTTAGTGACATTGTGCTGTGAGTTTTAAAAGCAGTTTAAATGAAAAGGTAGTCTGATTCTCTTACTTCCAATGGCTGCTCAGTCAAACATAGTATCCACTTCATTCAATTATAGACCAGCACTCTCCAAAAAAATAAGGCAATTATCCAGGGTGCTCCTGAACATTTGTGTCTATACTTCAAAAATAGACAGGCACTCTCCGGTATTAAATCCAAAGTTTTTTTCCTTTTATTCTGACGTTTCGGGGTATTTAGCCCCTTCCTCAGACAGAAAAATACATATACAACACACATCAAACTTACAGGGGTGACCACCCATGTTACGTTTTTGCCCCTGCACATAACCATACTATCTGTGTAAGCACAGGTGTTCTATATCGTCATTGACATCTGCAGTTAATTACGTTTATCTCTGAATGTCTTCTGATTGTTTGCCAGCTGCTAATCTGAGATTGATTGAATAATTACTTACAGCTTAGATTCTGCCATTTATTACAATTAGACTTGTGCATTTCTCATTTGCTTTTTTGTTCTGATCCAGGTGTGTTGCCGTAATTGGCCATTTGCACATGCTCAGTAGCGCTAATGGGATGCCGATCCGACACACCTGTGTTCACTCATTTGCACTTTGTGGGGTATATAGGAGGGTAAGTTTGATGTGTGTTGTATATGTATTTTTCTGTCTGAGGAAGGGGCTAAATACCCCGATACGTCACAATAAAAGGAAAAAAACTTTGGATTTAATACCGGAGAGTGCCTGTCTATTTTTGAAGTGTAGATACGAATGTTCAGGAGCACCCTGGATAATTGCCTTATTTTTTGGAGAGTGCTGGTCTATAATTGAATGAAGTATGTGTGTGTGTGTGTGTGTGTGTGTGTGTGTGTATATATATATATATATATATATATTTACATTATCTTACAAAAGTGAGTATACCCCTCACATTTTTGTAAATATTTTATTATATCTTTTCATGTGACAACACTGAAGAATTGACACTTTGCTATGATGTAATGTAGTGAGTGTACAGCCTGTATAACAGTGTAAATTTCCTGTCCCCTCAAAATAACTCAACACACAGCCATTAATGTCTAAACCGTTGGCAACAACTAAGTGGAAATGTCCAAATTGGGCCCAAAGTGTCAATATTTTGTGTGGCCACCATTATTTTCCAGCACTGCCTTAACCCTCTTGGGCATGGAGTTAACCAGAGCTTCACAGGATGCCACTGAAGTCCACTTCCACTCCTCCATGATGACATCACAGAGCTGGTGGATGTTAGAGACCTTGCTCTCCCCCACCTTCTGTTTGAGGATACCCCACAGATGTTCAATAGGGTTTAGGTCTGGAGACATGCTCGGCCAGTCCATCATCTTTACACTCAGCTTCTTTAGCAAGGCAGTGGTCGTCTTGGAGGTGTGTTTGGGTCGTTATCATGTTGGAATACTGCCCTGCGGCCAGTCTCCAAAGGGGATCATGCTCTGCTTCAGTATGTCACAGTACATGTTGGCATTCATGGCTCCCTCAATGAACTGTAGCTCCCCAGTGCCGGCAGCACTCATGCAGGCCCAGACAATGACACTTCCACCACCATGCTTGACTGTAGGCAAGACACACTTGTCTTTGTACTCCTCACCTGGTTGCCGCCACACACGCTTGACACCATCTGAACCAAATAAATTTATCTTGGTCTCATCAGACCACAGGACATGGTTCCAGTAATCCATGTCCTTAGTCTGCTTGTCTTCAGCAAACTGTTTGCAGGCTTTCTTGTGCATCATCTTTAGAAGAGGCTTCCTTCTGGGATGACAGCCATGCAGACCAGTTTGATGCAGTGTGTGGCGTATGGTCTGAGCACTGACAGGCTGACCTCCCACCCCTTCAACCTCTGCAGCAATGCTGGCAGCACTCATATGTCTATTTCCCAAAGACAACCTCTGGATATGACGCTGAGCACGTGCACTCAACTTCTTTGGTCGACCATGGCGAGGCCTGTTCTGAGTAGAAAATGTCACGTGAAACCACTGTATGGTCTTGCCCACCATGCTGCAGCTCAGGTTCAGGGCCTTGGCAATCTTCTTATAGCCTAGGCCATCTTTATGTAGAGCAACAATTCTTTTTTTTCAGATATTGAACTTGCAGTGACCAATAGAGAGAGTGTAAGAGTGATAACACCAAATTTAACACACCTGCTCCCCATTCACACCTGAGACATTGTAACACTAATGAATCACATGACACCGGGGAGGGAAAATGGCTAATTGGGCCCAATTTGGACATTTCCACTTAGGGGTGTACTCACTTTTGTTGCCAATGGTTTATATATTAATGGCTATGTGTTTAGTTATTTTGAGGGGTCAGCAAATGTACACTGTTATACAGGCTGTACACTCACTACTTTATATTGTAGCAAAGTGTAATTTCTTCAGTGTTGTCACATGAAAAGATATAATAAAATATTTACAAAAATGTGAGGGATGTACTCCCTTTTGTGAGATACTGTGTGTGTGTGTGTATATGTATGTATGTATGTATGTATGTATGTATGTATGTATGTATATATATATATATATATATATATATATATATATATATATATATATATGTTTATATGTGTATACATATGTATTTATATGTGTATTTAGAGACACATATATACAGGGAGTGCAGAATTATTAGGCAAATGAGTATTTTGACCACATCATCCTCTTTATGCATGCTGTCTTACTCCAAGCTGTATAGGCTCGAAAGCCTACTACCAATTAAGCATATTAGGTGATGTGCATCTCTGTAATGAGAAGGGGTGTGGTCTAATGACATCAATACCCTATATCAGGTGTGAATAATTATTAGGCAACTTCCTTTCCTTTGGCAAAATGGGTCAAAAGAAGGACTTGACAGGCTCAGAAAAGTAAAAAATAGTGAGATATCTTGCAGAGGGATGCAGCACTCTTAAAATTGCAAAGCTTCTGAAGCGTGATCATCAAACAATCAAGCGTTTCATTCAAAATAGTCAACAGGGTCGCAAGAAGCGTGTGGAAAAACCAAGGCGCAAAATAACTGCCCATGAACTGAGAAAAGTCAAGTACTCCACAGCGTGGCTGGCAAGAAAGGGTATAAAAGAAGAAAATCTAATGACATGGCCTCCTTGTTCACCTGATCTGAACCCCATTGAGAACCTGTGGTCCATCATCATATGTGAGATTTACAAGGAGGGAAAACAGTACACCTCTCTGAACAGTGTCTGGGAGGCTGTGGTTGCTGCTGCACGCAATGTTGATGGTGAACAGAGCAAAACACTGACAGAATCCATGGATGGCAGGCTTTTGAGTGTCCTTGCAAAGAAAGGTGGCTATATTGGTCACTGATTTGTTTTTGTTTTGTTTTTGAATGTCAGAAATGTATATTTGTGAATGTTGAGATGTTATATTGGTTTCACTGGTAAAAATAAATAATTGAAATGGGTATATAATCCTCAAAAATACAACTTGCCTAATAATTCTGCACTCCCTGTATGTATATATATATATATGTATATATATATATATATATATATATATATATATATATATATATATACAAACACATATATACATATGTATACATATATAGACATATATAAGTGCATTGGAGTCCTTTGATGTCAAGTAGCTAATAACATGTTTAATAAAGGGTTAAACTGTGCATTTACTGTGAATGTTTAACTTTCCAATGTTCTTCACATAAAGGAATATGTTCTATGTATAAATAGATATACCTAAATTTATGTGTATCTATACCTATATATGAGCATATAGATAGATAGATAGATAGATCATTATATATATTTATTTATTTATTTATGAATAAATAGAACATATTCTTCTATGTGAAGAACTTGGGAATGTGAAAATTAGATCGGCTGTGAGGTTTTTTTTTACCCACTTTTCCCACACCACTGAAGTCTATGGGGGAATGCGTTAATTAGGGGATGATATTCTGACTCTGCCTTTGTATCTGCGTCGGGTTAGTGTGGGTTAACTTTTTACTTTCAACTTGTAATACACACATACACTACCCAACACAAAAAGCCTCTGTATAATGAAGTTAACGCGGGAGCGCAAACTACCACACCACTTATAATCTATCCCTAGGTTGGATAGTCTTAGTGTAGACTATGAATGTAGCATCTCAACCAATAGAAAAGTTATTATATGCTTGATTTGAATTTGGGGGTTTAGAGGTTAACAGTGGTTAGAGGGATTTAGTGTTGAGAGACTAAATGCAAATAGGGGTCTGGAAGTTTAGGGATAAAATGTATATGTATATATATATATATATATATATATATATATATACCACATACAAATGAGCTAAATATATAGATAGAGGTGTCAAAAGATGATATCTGTAAAAATATGTAATAATACACACGTGCTCGTTCCAAAGTCATTAAAAAGGCCCACAGTCCTGGAGAAATACAAAAAGAGAATCTTCAGGTAAAACTCAAGAGGCACCAATAGGCAGCTCTTCTATGTAGTCTGGCCAGACATAAGGAAATTCTGAAATGAAAAAATTGAAGGCACCTCATAAGATAGACCAACCACACAGTTGAAGTGTAAACACAGCAGGTTGTAGTTCTACTCACATTTAGGAAAACACTATAATGTGCTAAACAAGCAGGCCAGATTCTCAGAGTTGCCCGGAAAACTCGCCTCCAGTGCAGGAACACAGCCTACCTCCAGAGAAAACATGCTAGCAATGTTGCTTCCAAACTTCCACTGTAAGACTCCCACAAGTGGGGGATACAGGATGGTTGATATAAACAGGTGGCATAGCAGAGGTAGATATAAAATAATGTATTAAATACAATAGCAACACGTTTCTCATTGTCCTAGCACCATTACATCAGCCTATACAAACTAACAAACTCTGCTACTTTTAAAATATGCATAATCCAATCAAGGATTGGAAACAATATGAGTCACCAACCGCCCAATCAACATCATTCAATCAATGGGGTGTACAAATTAACAATACATTCATAATATAATTGCTTGTAGTATGTATCCAACTAAGTGTGGATCCTCAAATGATATCAAACAGTAACATAATCCAAGTAAAATATTCTCAAAATGGCAATATGTTTAAAGCCTATACGAATAGCATATTATTGAATCATTCAACAAAAAAGCAAACAACAAAACCACATCACAAGTGTGTAGACACACCCCCTGCCTCATGTGGGATGACCTGAAATGCCATCAATAAGAAAAAAAAACATAATAATTTGAAATATAATATTCAGGATATAAACATAAAAAAATAAAGTAAACAATAATTAATAGAACAATAATGTTATCATAACAATAAATCATGCAGTTCGAAGAGGAGACGTCCTGTGTGGTTGGACTACCCTATGAGGTGCCTTCTATTTTTCCATTTCAGAGATAAAATGTGTTGGGGGCTGTGATGAGAGTGGGAGGTGATGTCACCATATGGGGGCGTGGCTTATAGCCGTTATTGTCTATGTTGCAGTTACCAAGTTAGATGTGTTGTACAAGCTGTATACTTCTAAGCTTAGCAATAAAATAGCGTTGTACCTTGTATGCTGTGTCCTGCATCTCATGACATGGTATCAGAAGTACTTGCCTGTGCTTCTGTTTCCTGAGTAATGACAATGTTGAAATTTACCCCACCTCAGCCTTTTGATTTCTCTCAGCCTGCAGCTTGGCCCACATGGCATCAGCAGTTTCAACACTTCAGGATTGCTTCCAAGCTGGACAAGGAGAGTGGTGAAGTACAAGTTAATTCTCTTTTATACTCTATGGGGAAACATGTGGAGTCAGTGTTCAATGCCTTTACTTTCCAAGAAGAATTTGACTTTGAAATAGTTATGAACAAACTCAGTGCTCATTTTGTGCCCAAAAGAAATGTGATTCATGAGAGGTTCTGTTTTCACAAACGTACTCAGCGTGTGGGATAAATTTTGGAGTCATTTGTGCGCAGCCTGTATGAACTAGCTGAATTTTGTGAGTTTGGTGTTGCTAAAGAAGGGCAAATCAGAGACAGAATAATCATAGGAATTGCAGATGCTGAGGTCTCACTGAAGCTACAGTTGGAGGCTGATTTAACATTGGATGGGGCTATTAGGATGGCCTGCCAGAGTGAACAGGTGAAAAAGCAAAGTGCTGATCTGAGGTCTGAGAGTATTGTGGATGAAGTGCAGCAGTTCAGGAGATTTGCAAGTGAAAGGCACAGTGTGAGTAGTAGACCAAGGGCAACAGATAGGCCCAGAAGTAGATGGGTGCAGCCGGCTCGCAGCAAGCGATGTCGTATGCCCCGCTAAAGATAAAGATGTAGAAAGTGTAACCGAATGGGTCATTTTGAAGTGGTGTGTAAAACTGAATACATTAAGGAGATGCAGGTGGATAGAGACCAGTAGGGTCAAGAAGTGTTCTTTGTAGGGTCTGTTGTTGAACGGTCTGTTTCAGATGAAGATTGGCGGGTTACTGTTACTGTAATGGGAGCCAAGGTTGCCTTCACGAGAGCAGACATCACTGTTATGTCCCTTGTAGCATTCATAAAACAGCCTCGACAGCCTCAGCTGGCGAAAGTTACAACAAATGTTCATAGTCCTGGTGGCCGCATCGATTATGCAGGGAAATTTCTTGCCAGCTGTGAGTACAAGCAGTGAAAATTCACCATGTGGGTACATGTAATTAGAGGTCAGTGCGTTAACCTATTGAGCAAGAAAGCAGCCTGTGGTTTGGGATTTGTCGCAAGAGTGAATGAGATTTCGGAAGACATGTTTGGTGAATTGGGCCTACTGAATTGCAACCCAGTACATATATAACTTAAAACTGATGCAGTCCCATACAGCATTACCACTCCTCGTAGAATTCCCTTCCTGCTCATTCCTCAAGGGGAGAAGGAACTTCTGCGTATGAAGAATATGGGAGTTATTGAAGAGGTTGATGAAGAAACTGACTGGTGTGCCCTCATTGTGCCTGTTGTGAAGAAAAACGGGAAGGTATGCATCTGTGTAGACGTGAAAAGGCTGAATGAGGCAGTGAAGAGAGAGAGATATGTGCTGCCAACGCTTGAAGACATAGCTCCGAAACTGTCTGGGGCGAAGTTTTTCTCTACACTTGATGCTTACAGAGGGTTCTGGCAGATACCTCTAGATCCACAGTGCCACAAACTGACTAACTTCATTAACAAAGAGGGAGTGTAGTATTGCACTGGTAATGAAAAATACCAAACACCTAACAAAAGGAAAGATCCTTTGGTCTTTCAAAAAACAATTGTATTTCAAAACTAGGAGTGATAGGTGCGCTGCAATTAGCTAAAGGTATATATACATCTTGAGAAAGCTCTTCTGAGCGAAACACATCGACCTTGT